>NC_036650.1:2410786-2431319 GCF_002806865.2 Cucurbita pepo subsp. pepo | reverse complement strand
GATAGTTACAAAATTAATGAAGTTATTTATTAAAATCTTGTAACCTGTTTAAAATAATTTGGTGTGACCGTCTAGTTCCACGAACATAGTTTAAATCAATGAACAAATATGCCAAAAGTCTATCCATAAAGATAAAATAAAATCTTTGAGTCATCCCATGACTGACTTCTGCACCCTACTCGTCACCTCTGTGCCATAACTTCGCCTAAAGACCATTTAAAGAAAATGAGCTCATATTCCTATTGGGTCAAATACATAATGGTCACAAGGATCAATCAAAATCGAGGGACCCTAATGATTAATCACCTGAAGCTGGTAATCATTGCCACAAGAAAATCAACACCCACCTTTACTCCTTAAAATATTGGTTACCCAAAACACACACACCCACCTTTATTCCTTCAAATAATGGTTACCCAAAACCCACACGCGTAACCATTACCACAAGGAATTCTAACATGTCCTTAAAATGACTATCGAAGCTTGGTTATCGAAACACACAGAGTGTAACCCTTACCTTGATAATCATTTTCTGCAATCACCCGAATAACTATTAGTGGCTAGTTACCTGAAACACACAGCGTGTAACTATTACCACAAGCTCCTTAACCATCACCATGAAACACAATATGCATGCTATAGGTCCCAAAATTCATGAACCAATGTATATTATGTCATACAACTCACATCAAACCCAATCATCAAATATAACTACACATGCAACAAATTAACCATTATCAATTACCCAATGCTTATCAACCACCAAATGTAACTATGAAGCACACAACACACAACCATGACAAATATATTCGACCCTTGTAGAGGTTGGTTCCAATCCCAATTCCGTTGGGGTTTCGTTGGGTGGGCTTGTTGTACTTTGGTTACATTTATTCCTCTAAATGGTGGTTTTGACGAAGGTAATGGTGTTCGTTCGCAGCGATGATGTGGGTATGCGACTGGTGGTGGTGTTCCGACGTGCGAAGGGGTGCGGGTTGTGAGAGATGGATGGCAACGGGATGACGTGAAAGTTGGGCGGGATGGCTTAAAGAAGAAGATAAAGAGGAAAAGGGAGGGTGGCGGCTTAGTTTGTGAGTGTTGGCTTGTGCTTCGTGCACAATGAATTGGCAGCTAGCTAACGGTTTGGCTAAATAGCTCAACCTTAAGATTTATTCATTATATTATTATTATTATTATTATTATTATTTTGTATTGGGCCCGTTTGGCCAAATAGCTCAACCTAAGATTTATTCATTGTATTATTATTATTAATTATTATTTTGTATTGGGACATGGGCCCAAAATTTGGATCTTACGGATCGGGCTCTAACAGCATAGTCGAAGCATATCCAAAATTTGGGTCTTTCAATCTCATTTCTATTTTTCATTCTTAACACTTAGTTCGTTACCAAACAAGAAAGAGCTAAACTGGGATCATTACATTTAGAAGCGATGGCTGATTTGTAAACCACGATGGACAAGCTACCCTTCTCTAAACATACATGACATTATCAATTTAAACTCATATCAATTAGATGACTTGAGGAAAAAGCATCATGACACTGCAATAAGTGTTGTAATGAGTGTTGTGATGTTGTAACTATCGTGTGTGCTATCACTCTCCCATGGCTTATGAGCTTATTCTCATGAACTATCCCAGACAAAATTTGAATAATAGTCGATTCAAAGACGGTGGTGATGAACCAGCCAAGCAAATGGAGTGGAAAAGATGAAATAATGATAGTAATAAGGGACTAGATATTTAGAAACAAAAGGGACAATTGAATGCCCATTGACTCCTAAAACGACGTGCTTTGTAATACAAACTAATCATAATCATATTTATTAAACTTTGCTAAAAATATTAAGACATATATATCTTCAATCAAGAAATTAATGTTTCAAATTCTTGACATTTGGTCCTAAATTTTAAAAATGTTTAAAATCAATGTTTAGACGTTAGAGAGTTAAAAAATTAAACTAGTTTATTATTTCTCATTTTAAAAAGTTTGTACATGTAGCAGTGGTTAAGTAGAGGTGATTGTTGCATGCGCGGGCTGATGAGGCGTTTGGGCTGGCTGTAGGTCACGTGCCGAGGTGTGAGTTGGGCTGGTAGAGTGACACTGGGCCGAGACCAACGGTTGGTGAGTGAGTTACGGGTTGGGTTCTAATTGACACTGGGCCTTTTTATCCGCGGGTTGGGCCCAATCCAGTTTGCCCCAATTTGGCAGATTTTACCCCCTTTTTTTTTTTACTCGTGATTTTGATGTCGTTTTCACAGATTTTTTCATCATTTTTATCAATGTAGTAAATATTTGAGGAGTCACCCATTGCTGGAATCCCTCGATTTAGTTATGATTTAGTTATGATGCACCTCGAAACCTTGGATTTAGTTATGTTCATAGTATATATGAAGAGTATGTCATAGAAACTTGAACATAAAACGAGTTGTTTGATGTAGGTAAGAACATGTTAAACATTATAATGCACGTTTATCGAGGAACGAACTGTTGAGCTATGATGTGACCAAAATTTAGAGTATGCCTTAGTATGATATAAAACATGAAGTGAGATTCATAACTAGGTGTCCATGTTTGAACATAGAATGAGTTGAGATGACACATGTTTAATGTGATTATGCATGTTTACTGAAACACGTATACACTATCTTATGAAGTGAGATTCATGACTAGGTATCCATGTTTAGATTACTATACTATGTCTCTATGTCCTATGCCTAAGATGTACACGGTTATATCCATGTTTAGATCGCTATACTATGTCTCTATGTCATACGTTTACGATGTATGTGCTTTATTTTAGTGATCTCTTATTCTCTTTATAAAAGTAAAATTTTCATTACTATCTTAATTAAATTTCAAATTGCATCCGGTGTTTAAATGTTTTAAATTTTATGCATTTTTCTTATTTTTATGTTATGAGTAACAATCGGTTGCTTGAATCCCTCGAAAAGTGGATCGTTACACTACCTTACATAATTGGATTGAAATTTTTGTTTAAAAGGCATTGGACAAGTTTCTACGTGTCTTTCGTCTTTTCTACGTTTCATGTAATTTTGTATAAAAGGCATTGGACCCTATAAATAAAAGATAATCATTTTTGGTACATTTGACAAGTTTCTATAATTTACAGCTATCATTTGGTATCAGAGCCAAAGCAAAACAGAGTGATCGAGGAGAGAAAATGAGCAGCGACAAAACACTCACCAAGATTCCATAGTTTGATGGTCACTATGACCATTGGAGTGAACTAATGGAAAACCTCTTGCGTGCCAAGGGTTCTTGGAGTCTAGTGGAAGAGGGTTACATCGAACCGGCAGAGGGAATCGAAGTGACTGCAGCGCAGAAAAGGAATCTTGAGGAGTTCAAGATGAAGGACCATCAAGTGAAGCACTACCTGTTCCAAGCAATTGATCGGATTGTGTTTGAACAGATCTTGGAAAAACATCCAAGAACATTTGGGATTCGATGAAGAAAAAGTTTGGAGGCAACGAAAGGGTGAAGCGGTCTCTTCTCCAAACTTTAAGAAGAGATTTTGAGATTCTTGAAATGAAGAATGAAGAAAAGATCGATGATTATTTTGGAAGAGTAATGGGTGTCTCCAACAAGATGAGAAGCAACAGAGAAGACATGACAGATTCGAAGATTGTTGAGAAAATACTTCGAACTCTAACTGACAAATTCACATATGTGGTGGTGGCCATCGAGGAGTCAAGACACAAGAAAGATGACGATTGACGAACTGCAAAGCTCTCTGTCTGTACATGAAAAGAAATTCAAAAAGATTAGTCATGAAGAAGGTGATCTAGCTCTCAATGTGAGACGCAAAGGCAGAGGATCATACAGAGGACGCTCATTCAACAAAGCAACAATCGAGTGTTACAACTGCCACCAACTTGGACATTTCCAATATGAATGTCCAATTAGGTACAATGGAGCACATTTTGCAGAGATCGAAGAAAAGGATGAAGTTATTCTCATGACATATGTGGAGCTTCAAGGCACTAAAAGAGGAGATGTGTGGTTCGTGGATTCTGAGTGTTCAAACCATATGTGTGGAGAAAGAAGTATGTTCTCAAGCTTGGACACTAGCTTCACACATCATGTCAAGCTTGGGAACAATCACAAACTGATGGTTGGTGGGAAAGGAGCAGTAAAAATAATACTTAAGGGAATAAGCTATGTGATCAACGATGTGTATTATATTCCGGAACTGAAGAACAACCTGCTTAGTGTTGGACAACTTCAAGAAAAGGGTTTAGACATGCTATTCAAAGGAGAAGATCGAAACACCTGCATCATTTTTCATCCCTCAAGAGGAATAATAGCAGAATCTGTTATGAGTGCTAAAAAGAATGTTTATCCTGTTGGGTGAATCAAAACAAAGGAGAAGAGATGTCTGCCGGTTGAAATCTCAGACAAGGCAGAGCTGTGGCACCATCGATATGGGCATCTCAGCCACAAGGGACTTCACACATTATGCAGTAAAGAAATAGTTGTGTGTTTACCTGAAATTGAAGATGTGAAAACTATCTGTGAGGCGTGTGTCAAAGGGTAACACCACCATGTTCCATTTCCGAAGCAGAGCAAGTGGAGAGCCACGGAAAGATTGCATCTATCCACCATCAAATAGTCGGTGGCGCTGCTCTGCTAAACCCCCTGCCTTTCTTCAAGCAATGGCGGATGAGATAAGTTCTGACTATAGTGATGCCTTTAATCGGCATCCTTTGATCGTCTTGAATCAAAACCAGGAGTGTGAAATGATGAACAGTTGGAGTTCCGCGTCTGCCGAAGAGAATTCAGAAATTTCAGAATCTTTTGTCGAGAAGATGGTCATGTACGGCTGCTGAAAACGGAGGAAACGTGAGAAATCAGGTGTGCAAGATTCAGGATCTTGATGTGGAACTGAGAAAAGAATCTCTCAAGGTTGATGCTGCACACGTTTTTGAAATGTTCAGCGTCGTGGAAGATGTTAATCAAGAAGTTGCCAATTGATAGAGTAGAGGAGAAAGATTTTGCAAGAAGTGTAGTGCGTTTCGATGGAAATCAAGATTGTATGAAGGAAGAACTTGTTCAAGAAGTTCCTGGACAGCAGATTGGCCGAGATGAAGCTGGTGTGAAGGTCGATTCAACGTTATATTAGCAAATGGTAGGCAGCATCGATAAAATTCTTTCTCCGCCACCATTCTTCCCATCAATCTGTGTCAACAACCATCAACTTGGAAATCCTGATTATAAGGAAATCCCAGAATTTGGAGCTTTTGAGAAATTTCCCCACCATCTTACACTTTCTTGCAATTCAGTGTACGCTGCTCAAATCTGGGCTGTGTTTCTAAGCTGGAGAGAATATGTGGTGTATTTGATTGTGTTCAATTCTCGGAGAATGAAATTAGCAAGTCTGGGCTGTGTTTATGCAGGTAACCAATGGGTCGCTTTGGGATTCAAGAAAGTTGTTAGACCCGGCTTCAAAAGATAACTCCATCGGAACAAAACTTTCTGGTCCCTCGACAAACAAGCAACCATGAAAGGACAATGTAAAGCACATAACAGTTTGATACCATTTGCTCACATTTGCTCAGAGAATTGGCAATTAAATTGGTCTATTCAGCACTAAGGAGCAGCTGGTCGACATAATGACAAAGCCTTTGAAGATGACATCATTTCAAAGGATCAGAGAAGTGTTTGGGACGAGTGTTGTGAACTTAACTCTTGATCGAGTTCAGTTTAAGGGACAAAGTGTTGAGGCAGCAAATTTTTGTTAGACATTTTTTCTTCTTATTAGTTTTATTAGTTTTATTAGTTGAGTCGGTCTTTTTTCGTCTGTTCTACGTTTCATGTATTTTTTTTTTATAAAAGCATTGAACCCTATAAATAAAATAGGATCATTTTTGTACATTTTGCCAAGTCTCTCTAATTTAGGGCTATCAAAGAAAGCATCCTGTTGTTCATTAATAGAACCAAATTTGAAACGTCAAACAACTTGGTATTTATTCCCTTCCTTTGCGGTGTTTGTCTTGAGTTAAGGTCGGTTAAGGAGAACCCTCTTGAATTCACGCTGTTTTTGTTTGACTTGCTGCTTACAGATGTAGTTGTAGACAGTGAGTGACTTCAAATAAATTAGAAAAGAATTGTTTGACTGCTGCTGCTTCCAGATGAGATGACAGAATTCAAATTTTTTTAAGAAAAGGGAAGTGTATAATGTTTGAATGTTTTTTTTAAAACATGCATATTTTTCATTTTTTCAGGATGTAAACATGTTTATGGTATAGAAAATTGGGTTGTTACAAATTTAAATGAAGAAAAATACATTCAAAACAAATTTGAAAAACTGAAGACAAAATGACAAATATTTATGAAATCTAGATTTGAAATTGATTTAATTAAATTATAAAGAAGGCTAATGCGTCTCCCTAGATTAATATTATAATAATTATGAACATTGAACTTTCAACATCGAGGTTGGACCTTTTGTTCTATATAATCCATCACACCCCCAAATCTTCCCCAATCCAACAGTTTGAGGGTTCCAATTGGGTGTGGCCATGGAGGTTGAAGGGCTGGAGAGGAATTTTGAGGCCTTGAATGGCGCTGCTAATAATTAGCTTCCCATGTGTTTTTTTTAGAGTTAAAAAATATTTTTACATATATATATATTTTTGAAATAAATATTGACGATTTTGTAAGGATATTTTTTTTTTATTAAGTATCATTTAACAATTGTGAACAACTTTGTAGGAATAGTATTTTAGTATAGTAGTGGTGGATATTGTAAAATATTTTTATTGTACTTTATACACAAGTTAGAGAGATGAAGCTCACCAAAATTGTTTGTTCTTATTTACATGGACCACATTTTGTTTAGTCCTCAAAATTATCCCTTTTAAAAAATACGATCACAAAATAAACAAAAGACTTTCCTACTTTTGCCGCAACCTTATTGCCAATTGATTGGTTAATTTTTATATTATACACATAAAATTGACATTACGGTATCTTTAAATATATCGTATAAAATTAGGTCATTAAATCAATTAATGAAGAATATTAATATTTTATAGAGTGATCCTAAATGATTTTATCTCAATTTTAAGTGAGATATGAATTCTTGTTGGTAAGAATCGTCATTTAATTTACATAACTTTTTACTATGTCTAAAAAAAATACTACTAAACTTTCAAAATTTAAAAACAATCTTAAAAATAACCTTAAACTTTGGTGAAAATTTAAAAATATATTTATTATTAATTTGGTAGGAAAATCATTAATATTTTGTTTTAAAAAATACATTTGAACTTTTAAAGAATTAAAAAAAAAAAAAACCTTTTTAACTTTACAAACTATTTTAAAAACTTTATACTCTTTAAACTTTTTTAAAATTTTCAAAAACACCAACTTTTAAAAAAAAAATTAAAAAAATACTATTTCCTTTAATACCAAATTTCAAAGATACTCATCAACTCTAAAAAATTAACATTAAAAAGTTTGGAGATAATGAATGAGGGGTTAATAGACGACTTTTATTCACATATTTAACTTTTTTTATATTTTTTATTTTATTTTAATTAAATGGTATTAATGAAACTTTTTAAAATTTAAGGATATTTTTGAAACACTTAGTTCAAATATATTTTTTTTAAAAACTATTGAGATTTTTTTTAAAGTTGAAAAGTGTTATTAAAACTTTTGAAAGTTTAGAGGGAGGGTGAAACTTAATTTAGCTGAAATTAAATTATCAAATAAACATTTCCTCATTTTTAAATAAGTTTAAATTTCTTATTGTAGATACTAAGCCACATTGTGCAATGACTAAATTATATGTCAGCAATGTATTTATAATATAACACGTATTATTTTTAATTATTTATTAATATTTCAATGCATCACTGTCATATCTCATGATTTCATGTTCTGCAGAACCAGTTGAACTATGGATTTACATAGATCAAACACATACAATAACATAATATCAAACTTTTATGCAAGTAACAAGAGACGTAGAGGTTGTATTGGGGAGTTCAAGGGCAGAGCATAGCCTTGCAGGCGTATAGTTCTAAAGAAGCAACCCCAATCAAAGCACAAAAAATTGTGTATACATAAACTTTCCTCTCCCAAGGCCTCCTCCTAAATGGTGAGGTCGAGTTTATGAGCATCAATTCCTCCTCAAGCGACAACCCATGGCTGGCCTCATCTCCCGCCTCCATTAAAGAAGCTTTGGTGTCAGCTTGTTCTTCTTTGATTGCCAAGAGATGTCGGCAAAGTTGAGCATGTTTTTGGAGGATGAGATGGAGTTGATTTTCGTGGCGGTAGAGCATGAGAGCAGCGTCGAAAAAAAGTAGCACGTAAACGAAGCTGCATGAAGAACTCAAAGCAAGAATAACCCACCAGTTTCCATTGCAGCTGAGGGTAGAAATGGTGGGAGGAAACGTCTTCTTGGAGATACCGAAGAAGAACACACGTTCCCAAACGAAATAAGCGACAATGATGGTGTGTAATTTGGTGTCATAGTAATTCACTTTGGCTTCTACCTTCTCCCCCATGCCTTCCACTTCTTCCATCATCTTCTTCAATTCTTCTTCAACTTCCATTTTTCTTCTAAAGGGTTGGATATAGCTCACTATGGAAATATGCCAAAATAAACCATTTAAGCATAAAAAACAGCTTGAAGATCTTTGAATAGGAGAACCTTGAGCCGTTGTGCTCTTTAATTCTCTTTNTGTCATAAACAAGCCAAGAAGAGAACTGAATGGGCATTCGGAGACAGTGGTTATATATTTACATGTGAGTTATTTTGAAAATTAATCAAGATTTAGCATCGGGGTCGTCCTCAAATAATTAATATATTTAGTGGATGCCGACATTGTGGAATATTCTATTGCCCTTTGATGATGGCCGATGGTTAACAACTGCTAACTTTCAAATCTCTATACCTCATTTGATGTACGGGTATCAACATCATTAGCACAATTTATGAAAATTATCACATAGTTTGTAACCTCTCACAAAATCCAACCATACTGCAGATTTTAGATGTGATTGAACCCCTTGAACATATCAACATATATTAAATGTGAATGTTTGTTGAATCCACCGCACCTAAATGGTGGTGAGATAACAATAAAAGCAAAGAATAATAAATAAATACAATATATTTGTCTTTAATAAAAGGGCAAATATGGTAAGCCGTAAGGCAAATATCTTATAATGAACGGTCAACTATCCTTAACACCCCTTGCAAGCTTTTAATAAAAGGGCAAATATGGTAAGCCGTAAGGCAAATATCTTATAATGAACGGTCAACTATCCTTAACACCCCTTGCAAGCTAAGCATCGGATTTGAACGAACGTGAAGCTTGGATATGAAAAATTCAAAGAGAGGTCGAGAAATACTTTTTGTGAAGATGTCAGCAACTTGGAGATTAGAAGGTACATATTGTGTGTGAAGTTTGTCAGCGATAACAAGTTCTCGAAGGAAATGATAATCTAGTTCAACATGTTTGGCCCGCTTGTGAGAAACTGGATTAGAGCTCAAAACAATAGCACTTTTGTTGTCACATAAGAGTAAGGGCTGCCGTGAAATAGGGACTTCAAGGTCATGCAAACGATGCGTAACTCAAAGAAGTTCAGCAGCAGTTGTAGCAAGAGCACGATACTCAGATTCACAGCTGGAGCATGAGACAATAGGTTGCTTTTTGGCACTCCAAGAAACAAGATTGTTACCAAGAAAAATAGAATAGCCGGATGTAGAACGACGAGTATCGGGACAACCAGCCCAGTCAGCATCCGAATAAGCGACTAGCGTACTAGAAACAGTGGATGGACGAAAGGTAAGACCAAAGTGGAGTGTTCCTTTGACATAGCGAAAAATACGTTTGACAGCAAGAAAGTGATATGCAGTAGGGGCATGCAAGAATTGACTGACAGAATTGACAGCATAGGCAATATCTGGACGCATAATAGTCAAATACTGAAGGGCGCTAACAAGAGATCTATAGAGAGTAGGATCAGAGAAAGGAGAACCNGAAATAGGGACTTCAAGGTCATGCAAACGATGCGTAACTCAAAGAAGTTCAGCAGCAGTTGTAGCAAGAGCACGATACTCAGATTCACAGCTGGAGCATGAGACAATAGGTTGCTTTTTGGCACTCCAAGAAACAAGATTGTTACCAAGAAAAATAGAATAGCCGGATGTAGAACGACGAGTATCGGGACAACCAGCCCAGTCAGCATCCGAATAAGCGACTAGCGTACTAGAAACAGTGGATGGACGAAAGGTAAGACCAAAGTGGAGTGTTCCTTTGACATAGCGAAAAATACGTTTGACAGCAAGAAAGTGATATGCAGTAGGGGCATGCAAGAATTGACTGACAGAATTGACAGCATAGGCAATATCTGGACGCATAATAGTCAAATACTGAAGGGCGCTAACAAGAGATCTATAGAGAGTAGGATCAGAGAAAGGAGAACCATCAGCAGTCAGGTGTTGAGAAACAACCATGGGAGTGTGGACTAGTTTGCTATCGAGCAACTGAGCACGAGTAAGAATATCTCGAGCATATTTTAATTGATTAATAAAGGGACCATCAGGAGTGGGTGAAGTTTCAAGACCAAGAAAGTAACTGAGAGAACCCAAATCTTTGGTAGCAAACTCAGAATGAAGCTTGCGAGTAAAGCTGTCAATAAGAGATGAGTTGTTGCCGGTAACAATAATGTCATCAACATAAAGAAGCAAATAGATAATGTTAGATTGCTGATGAAAGACAAAAAGGGACGTGTCAGCGCGACTGCAAGAAAACCCAAGTGTGAGAAGAAATGAGCTAAAACGCTGAAACCAAGCACGAGGAGCTTGCTTTAAACCATAGAGGGCTTTCTTTAATAGACAAACATGAGTGGGAAATCGAGGATCAATATACCCAGGAGGTTGTTCCATATGAACACGTTCAATAAGAGTTCCATTGAGAAAAGCATTCTTGACATCAAGTTGTCGAAGAGGCCATTTATTTGTGACTGCAATAGAAAGCACAACACGGATAGTGGTAGCTTTGACAACCGGACTGAAAGTGTCAGTGTAATCAAGACCAGGAACCCGAGTATAACCTTTGGCAACAAGACGAGCCTTGAAACGCTCGACGGATCCATCAGGCAGATATTTAATACGAAATACCCATTTAGAGCCCACGATGTTGGTGTTGGCAAGGTGAGGAACCAAAGTCCAAGTATCATTTTGTTGCAACGCTCGAATTTTTTCATCCATGGCAGCAACCCAAGCAGGATTCTTAGCTCCAGATTTGAATCCTTTTGGCTCAGTGGATGCAAGAAGAGCAGAAAGGAGTCTTGATGAGCCCAAAATACCAAGATTTGCTGGATGACGAGTCTTGAATATACCAGCTTTGGCTTGTGTGATCATAGGATGAGTGCCCAAAGAAGAGGAATCAACAGTATGTTCAATAGAGGTCGAATTAGAAATCGAGGGTGGCAAAGTGGAACCTGCAAGAGAAGTATCAACCTGCACAGACTCATCTACAAGGTCAGAACAAATATCACATGGGGATGAACTGGATCGAGGAGTTTGCGGTGATGAAGTGGTAGGGGGGGATGAATCAATATGATGAAAATGTGGTTCTAAGAAATTTGAAATAGGAATAGAGGAAAGAGGTTGGGTCTGGGAGCTAGGGATAGCAGGAAAGTGAGTTTCATCAAATTGAGCATGACAGGTGATATATAGCTTAGTGGTGGCGGGATCAAGACAGCGAAACCTTTATGAGCAGGACTATAACCCAAAAAAATGCAAGGAATGCTGCGGGGAGAAAGCTTGTTAGGCATATAATCACGCAAAGAAGGATAAACACGACAACCAAAGGGATGAAAATTGTCATAATGTGGAGTGTAGCCATAAAGGAGTTCAAAGGGTGACTTACCTCCAAGAAGTGGAGTAGGCAACCGGTTGATAATATAAGCTGCAGTGCTGAAGGCGTCAACCCAAAAACGAGGAGAAAGATGAGAGTGAAAGAGAAGGGCCAAGCCAGTCTCAGACACATGACGATGTTTTCTCTCAGTACGACCATTTTGAGCAGGTGTATATGGACAAGAAAGTTGATGGTGGATGCCAGAATTACGTAAATGAGTTTTGAAACAAGTGCTAGTAAATTCGGTACCTCCGTCGCTTTGAAATACCTTGATACGAGAAGAATATTGATTTTCCACAAATTTTTGAAATTGAAGAAAAATATCATAGAAATCATATCTAAATTTTAAAGGGTAAAGTGAAGTGAATCGAGAATAATCATCAATCAAAATAACATAATAAAGAAAACCCGAATTTGATTTGACTGGAGAAGGATCCAAAAAATGACAATGAATAAGATCTAACACATGAGACGAACTACGTTCATTGCGGGAACAAGGCAATTGATGACTTTTTGCAAGCTGACAAGTATTACATAATGATGGAGAAGGCAATAAAGACGTAAGAGAAAGATGACCTTTTCTATTTAAAAAAGAAATAACAGAATGATTCACATGACCCAGGCGAGCATGCCATAAATCATATGAAGCACGTAAAGATTTGTTTCTGAGGACTAAAATAAAAGCAGAGTTGCCGCGCTCCAGCATATATAGCTCTTCATCTCTTTTACCGGTTGCCACCATCCTTCCTGTTTGACGATTCTGGATAGTAATAAGATTATTAGTAAATGTAACGGAGAGAGAAAAATCAGACGTTAATTTACTTATGGAAATTAGATTGTTAGTGAGATAAGGGACAACCAAGACATCTAATAAGTGAATATTTAAAACAGGAGAAAGAGTACCGGTGTGGGTAATGGGTAGGGATGCACCGTTTCCTATGATCACAGAGTCCTTACCCATGTAATTTTTAGACTGATCCAAAATAGATGGGTCGACAGTCATATGGGCCGAAGCTCCAGTGTCCAGAAACCAATCAGCAGCATCGGGTCCAGCAATAGAACATGACGTGTTAAAGGCTTCAACAAGGTGAGCATGAGAAGAATTAGGTCGAACATACCATTGGTTGCAGCGGTCAACATAATGACCCTTTTTGCGGCATATTTGGCAGTGAGCTGGTCGACGACCCTGACCTGAGTGGGTTTATCCTCGGTTGGAAGAGTTGTTTTTGTGGGAATAAGAACGGCCTCGCTGGTCGCTAAAGGAAGCAGGGTGGCTTCCATGGGTGCGACCATGATTAGTGGCTGTGAATGCGGTAGGAGTGGAGTCAGAGGACTCAAAGGAGCGCTGGAATAACTCAAAACGTTTAGCTTTAGAGACTAAATCTGCAAAACAAGGGATAGGGGTGAGAGCCATCTGAGTAGTAGAAAAAGCTAAAAATTCGGTGCTGAGTCCACGAAGAACCCAGTGCACTTTATCAATGTCCTCAACGGGTTTGCCAATGGCATGAAGTTGGTCACAAATTGTTTTGAAGGCACGGGCATACTCAACAACAGGTTTGGTGCCACGTTTCATCAGCTGCAAGTCATCCTTGAGTCTCAGTTCACGAGCTTTCGAATGATGGTTAAACGTAGTTTCCAACGTAAGCTAAACATCACGTGCAATAGAGAAACCAACAACAACAACCATGGCTTCCTTGGTGAGAGAGGAGAGCAGGAGACAGAGAAGTCGTTGATCGACTGCTCTCCACGCCAAATATTTGGGGTTGAGTGTTGAGGAGGTTTCTGGTTCAAAGCGAGGTGGTGGAACCATAGTTTCATCAACATAGCCCAACATGTCTTGACTCTCAAGGAGAGGGAGAAGTTGACTTTTCGAAGAAGATAATTAGAGGAAGAAAGTTTGATGGTGATCATATGGATTAGAGTATTGAAAGGAAGAAGATGATAAGAGGATTCAAAAGCCATAGAGAAGAAAGGATCACGGTTGTTAAACCAAAAGGGCTCTGATACCATGTGAACGGTTGCTGAATCCACCACACCTAAATAGGGTGAGAGTTCTCTTATTTATAATCATTTACAAAATACAGAAATATGAAAAATTACAAATAATATGGAAATAATAATAAAAGAAAAGAATATTACAAATAATATGGAAATAATAATAAAAGAAAAGAATAATAAATAAATACACTATATCTGCTTTGGAGAAAAAGGCAAATGTGGTAAGCCGTAATGTAAGGCAAGTATCTAGATATTTGCAACGGTCAACTATCCTTAACATTAAACATAGAATATTAAAGAATCTAAATACCAGAATATTAGAGATATCAACATATATTACACAGAATATTGAAGAATTTAAAGACCAGAATATTAGAGATATCAAAATGTATTCTCAGACCATAGTTCAATAAAAAGTTCATTCCGACTAAGATCTAGATGCAAGGACGTTTTATTGGAAGGATAGAAAGGTCTGAGAGGTCGGAGTTCCATTTTCCGTCAAGAACTGAGAAGATTCACGAGGTGATTTTTCACGGTTTTCTTCATATTCGAGATCTTTCCTTACAAATCAAGGTCTGAAATTTTGATATGTTTATCTAGGGAAGATTCTCTACAGATTTCGTGTAGGAACTTTGCTGAAATCTTGACCAGAAATTGCAAACTCGAGAGTCATCCAAAAATGGTAAGATAAGAGTAACTGCCTAATTGAACACTCATATTTCTGTTTGTAATGATGTTTAAAATTCAAGAAAAATGTAGGAGGTAAAAGGAACTATAATCTACAACTTTGCTGAAGAAGTCGATTTGATTTGAATCTTGAATCAAAAGATATGAAAAATAGAAAATAGAAAGAAAACTAATTGAAATCGATTTTGATATCTGCTAGGAGGAGAGGAATTTTCTAGTGAGCCACATGTCAACCGTGAGAGGAAAAACGCGTCTCAGTTAGGCTAGGGACGCGTCAAGTACTGGGTGGAACAACACGTCGAACGCCGCGTGGAGCAATGCGACTCCATTCGATCTGCGACACGCGGCCTTGCTGCAACCTGCAACCCGCGGTCCAACCCAATCCGAACTTCAACCCACCGGCCCGCTAACCCACAGTCCAACTCGAGTGATCGAATTGCCTAACCCAATCCAACCTAAATTGTTCCATGATCTGCGACTGCATATTTTCCTCCATGTGTGGCACTCGCGCGTGAATCTGTAGGCTCCTCCCCGACACGTGTAAGTCTCTTTTTGGCCCGTTCGACTTTTGTTTACTCGGTTCATCTTTTTATGTGATTAGAACCTAATTGGAGAAAATCACTCTTTTTGAACATTCTATTCATGTAAAAACGTTAAACGAAAAGGCACGCGTCAATCATGCTAGTCACCACACAAAATTTTATGAAGAAATACTTGTAAGATTTGCTTGGTTGGGATGCATGCTAGAATATTTACCCTAGGTGTGATAGTTTTTCCGATGAAATGAACTTAGGTGATTGAAATATTAAGAGTATGGAAGCATGATAGGTAGAATGCTATTATGCTTTATGTTTCCGCTATATAAATGTTTATTTCATGCTATATAAATGTTCATTTCATGCCTGATGTATGTTATCGCCTCGTTGAACCTATATGTTTATTTTGCATGAAATTATATTTGATGACTCTAGATGAGTTGTGCACTTTTCATGTGTATAATTGAACCAGAAATTATGTTAAGGCTAGGGATTTAAGGTTGGGATAGCTCCTTACTAATTTTAGACATAACCTTTCCCTAGGAGCCTATCAGACCACCATAACCTTTCCCTAGGGATTTAAGGTCGTGTTTTGTGTGAACGGTGTCAACAATTTCATGTGAGACCAAGGGTTTCTGATCAAAATCCAACTGATGCTAGCCATTTCCGCATAGAAACGAGAGGCCACGTCGTACAACCCATTAGCTGGATAGAATAAAGGAGGGGTCGCACCCCCCAACGAGGGTGACTTTATGGACTTGAGAGGTGTCAGCTAACCCCTAGGTAAGACACAATATAGTCTCATATAAACCATGCATGAGGTATACCAGTCATCCACAGAGTGACGCAAGGAACTCCCAGGGTTTAAAATGAAAGGATGGAGACCATAATAGCTCGAAGGGGATAAGACTAGAACCATACGTCCTAGAGCCAAAGAGAATCTTTTATGCCTAGAACGTGATGAGAGCCTATAAATAGGTGGCTACTGAGTATAACTTTTATACTCATCCTTGTTCATGTTTCTTTTTAGGTGTGTGATGCTACCGGTCGAGGTGAAGAAGTGTTCGAGAGCTGTGCAGTCACAGTGAGGGTCGTTTTTGGAGTATTAATCTATTTTTTCTTGGAGTCTTTTGTATTTTTTTATATTTGTATTTCCCCTTTGTAATATTTAAAATAACATGGCCTTAATTTTCATGTTGTTTGACTTCTTCTCTTATTTTAAATTTATTTAATTTTCCTTTTATTCTACCTTACTCTTACTCTTACTCTTATTTGTTTTCATTTTCGTTTTTTAGCCACAATTTGAATTTCAAAGCCTCGAAAAAATTAGGTCGTGACACATTTCATCACATATCGAAGTCTAAAACTATTGATCATAACAAATACAACCAATTTTCTTCTCTTTTCTTGCTGCTTTTTTTTTTCTCCCAAGTTTAAGACATAATTCGTATATGTTTTCAAAATTTATAAAGGAAATTTTCTCCCTTGTGTTTGACATCATATTCATTGGTTAGACCATAACTTTTGGCAAATCCCATTGTATAAACACAATCTTCTCTTTCTAAACAAACACAATTTATGCTTTCGATACCATAACTTAATGATAATATAATCCCACTTGCAATTTTTATTTTTTATTTTGTTTTGGACGTTAGGGATAATTGAGTTTCACATTTATATACTAAAATTTTTGAGTTTTTTTCTCTCAACCCACTAGTTTTATTGATAGAGATCATTAATGGAGTTTTTTTTTTAGAAACAACCACAACACTCCAACACCATTAGATAATAGCGTCAAAAAGTATGCTCAAACGACTTTTGGCTTAAAAGGGGCTGCAATGATAGCGTTAAGACATTATACATGGCGTCTGAAACTTGAGCGTGCTTCTTTCTACTTCTTGCAACAACATCGCAACGCACTCTAGTGACATGAGGCTAATAGAACGACTAAAAAATATTTTCAACATTTTGAAACATTAACCAATCAATACAACACAAAATCAGTTTAGGTTTAGATTAATTGAAAATAAATTTGTGTTTAAGCCCACCGGTGAACCAGGTAAAACCCCATTGCATTAATGCAGGTTGAGCTCACTCAACTTGTTATTGCTTTTTTTTAGTCCTCTTTATTGTTCCAGCCCTTTACTCCTTCACAAGGAGCTGAAGACAAGGGTCGTACAACTGGTAGAACAATCTTAAGGTTTTGTTTTAATCGCATGGTTCTTTCCATCCCATGAGTAATACAAACCTTTTGTTGCCCCTATCTCTCCTTTCGCCATGCTTCTCCCAATTCTAGGTTTTCGATTAGGTTTCACTTGAAACCTCTTCTCCCTTGTTTTCATCTCAATTCAAGCACTCATTGCGTCGATACTCTCTCCAGACACCGCATAAATGTAAGCTCTCTCTCTGTCCCCAAGGGAAACGACCAATTATGGTTTCTGTAATGGTGAGAAATTATGAATTCGAGAAAGGGGTTTTGGTTTATTCACTGGCTGTAGTTAACTTACACAAAAACTTTAGTAGAAGGGTTAAGTTAGTAGATGCCAAATTATGGAAGAAGTTTAGTGATTTACTTGGAGATTATCGGTGGTTTCTAACTTGAGGAAGAAATTTTAAATATGTCAGTGCTTTCTCCACTATAAATACTATTCACAATAATAAAGAGAATTAAGATTTTTTTTTGTTAAAAAAAACTCTCATCTCAAATTGTTGTGTCTGCTTCACTTATTTGTTTTAGTGTATTTTGATCGTGGATCATATCGAACATTTGGTATTAAAGCTAGGATGTTGAAAAAAATGTCGTCATCATACAAAGTCGTCGGAAGAGATATGATGATGATAAAGAGTGGAAAGGAGAGAAGTGTGTAATGCTCCAGTATCCATTATTCACGAAGAGTAACTACGCACTATGGTCTATAAAAGATGCGATGTTAACTTACAGGAACAAGGCGTGTGGGACGCCATTGAGAATGGTGACGACGTTGAGGAGCATAAGAATAGGATGACTCTTGCCACCATCTATCAAGCAGTCCTAGAGGACGTCCTTCTCATGTTGGTAAGGGGCTCAACAAAGGCAGTGTGGGAGACGTTGCAAAAAATGCTTGTGGGTGTGGAACATGTCAAGGAAGCAAAGGTGTAAATCTTGATGAGTGAGTTCAAGGCTATTCACATGAATGACGGTAAGTCAGTAGACGACTTATCCTTGAAGTTGACGACGATTGTCAGCGACATTCATTCGTTAGGTGATAAGGTGGATGAGTTCTCCGTCGTTCAGTTATTTCGAGTTGTCCCTCGAGATTCATGCAGATTGTTACCTCCATCGAGTAGTTTGGGGACCTCAAGAAATATCAATTGAGGAGGTCGTTGATCATCCTTAAGGTCCATGAGGAGAACTTTGGGGCTACAACGATAGAGAGAAGGAGAAGCACCTCTTACTGACACATTAAGAATGACTCGCATGAAAGAAAAGGAAATATGCGTCTGATTATTCCTTTTTAGGTACGAAGGTACATGACGACCACAACAAGGAAGTAAAGGTTGTAGGCGTGATCGCAGACGTAGTAGCAGAGAAGGTCGTGACAGTACTGTTGAACACAACTTCTGTGGGAAACACTCGCACTATTTATTAAGACCAATCGAGAAGAGATTACAAGATACTCTCTAGAATACTATTGCTTTGTATTTCTTTGAGATAAAAACCTAGGTAGGGTGGAGGTATTTTTGGAGATTAGATAATTTATTCCTAAAATTTCTCAATATTTTTTCTAAGATAAGTAGGTATATTTATTCGTAAAATAACTAAATCATTTTGTAAAATAAATATATAATGAGCTTATATAATTATTGGGTTTGACCCTCTTGGGGTCGTGATGATATTTTAACACTCCCCCATAACACTAGTTCTCATTAGTTGCACCATATTGAGCTGACAGTGAAAACTCTCATGTTTGCTAGAGTATTTAGCTCTTTTGTAAACAAGTCAGCCACTTGGTCATCTGTCTTGATATGCTGCTTCTCAATTTCTTCCGGCAGGAATTTCTCTTTAAGAAAATGGTAGTGTACCTCCACATGCTTTGTTCTAGCATGAAACACCAGATTTTCTACTAGACGAATTGTAGATTGGTTGTCGCAATGAAGTGATATTGGATAGTCAATTTTTTGGTGCAAATCTTCCATCAAGAGTTTCAGCCATGTATTTTCCTGAGCTGCTCCAGTCGCTAGTCTATACTTTGGTTATGTAGTTGACAATGATATTGTCGATTGTTTTTTTGCTACACCAAGAAGTTGTTCTCAAATAGAGCTTGAACACATACCCAATGTTTGATCTTTGGGTATCGTGATATCTAGCATAGTCAGAATCACGATATCTGGCTAGCTTGCCGTCTTCGCTTATTTTGTACAAACGATCATAATTGATTGTACCTTTATCATATCTCAAGATTTGTCAAGCTGCATCCAAATGAGGCTTCTTTGCATTTTTGCATTTTGCATGTATTGACTAATGATTCAAACTTCATTTTCGAATCTATTTGGTTGGTTCATGTAGATCTCCCAGTTCAACTCTCCTTGCACTAAAACATTCTTCATATTCATTTGCTATAATTTTCAATCTTTATTTACCACAAGTGTTGGAGGAACCTGTACGATAGTGGTCTTCACCACTGGACTAAACGTTTCATCATAGTCTAGTCCATAATCTTGAGAGAATCCTCGAGCTACAGGTTGAGTCTTGTATCTTTCGATAGATCCATCTGAGAGACACATTATTTCGTAAGCCCACCTGCTAAGAGATGAGTTTGATATCTATTTGTCTTGGCACTTGTTCCCAAGTTTGATTTTGCTCCAAGGCTATAGTTTCTTCCTCCATTGCTTGCTGCCAAACCGTATTGTGTGATGCTTCTTCATACGTCTCTGGCTCTTTAACTTCATCTTCTATAATAGCTATATTGACATACTTTGGATTTGGCTTATGGATTCTTTCTATCAGTCGAAGTCGTTGAGGTGTCATTTCCTTTTCATCATGTTCGTTTGGTTGAGTCACTTCTTTCTCACCAACATTAATGTCACTTGGATATTTAGACAAGTCAACACTTAAGTAAATATGTACCATTTGCTTTCAAGGTGATAACTCATATTTCAATGAAATGATATTATATTTCAATAATGTGTACAAATGCGTACAATTTGCTCTCATGGCCAAACAATGAGCTCTTAAAAGCAAAACTCATATTTCAATATTACAATAACCATAGATATAATTTTTTTACTTACATAGTTCTTCAATAAAATGCTATTATTGGCATGAAGCATAAATTATAATTTTTTTATTTTTTATTTCAAATAAAAAAAAAAAAAAAAAAAAAAAAAAAAAAAAAAAAAAAAAAAAAAAAAA
>NC_036650.1:2386449-2410484 GCF_002806865.2 Cucurbita pepo subsp. pepo | reverse complement strand
AAAAAAAAAAAAAAAAAAAAAAAAAAAAAAAAAAAAAAAAAAAAAAAAAAAAAAAAAAAAAAAAAAAAAAAAAAAAAAAAAAAAAAAAAAAAAAAATAAATTTAATTCACTAAAATTTTGAAATTTATTACTCAAAATCCTAATTAATAATTGTATCAGTTAAAATTAAATCAACTTAGACATTTTATCAAGTTCCTTAAAAGGATTAATGTATAATATCACATGTATATAAGGCTTATTTAAGTGTAGATATTGTAATACTACAAAAAATGTTGAATAAAATGAACAGTAACTATTTTCTTTAATGTAAGTCTTTTTTCATCTTCTTTGTCTTCCTTTATTTCTCTTTAACTTATTTGAGAAGAATTGCTTGATAACTTTTCTTCCTGCCTTGGTAAAATTATGTGACAAGAATAATTTTTTTTTAGGTGATTTTGCATTCATATCAAGTAAAAATGGTTAAAATCCATAACGAAAGGTCGTTACAGGTCTTTTGAAGTCTTAAAAGAGAGTCGTTATAGAATAAGTGATAAATTATATGGATACCCGTCATATAAATTACAAGTATTATATGTACAAAAACATTTTATGTCTCTCCATATCATAAAATTATTCTTTTTATATCTTGTGACTTCATGTATGTTGTGTATTTATTTTAGTCGTGAATTACTTCTCCATTACAATTTAGTTATATGCATACTCTTGTAATTGGGCTAGTGTATGCATGTCTATAGTCATGCTTAGAGAGTATCATAGTGATGCTCACCTATTGGGTCAATATATGTAGAGAAGTAATGCAGATTCAATTATACCTAAAAAAGAAGAAGTGGAGCTCGAGAATAATTAGGTTTTAACTCCCAATAGTCATGGTCATGTTGCGTATGACCAACCCAGTCGACGGCCACGATCAATTCTAATAGTTTCAAACTATGACCGTTGTCTTCAAAATCCCACCGTCTGTTTCAAAGCGCTGGAAATTAGGAATTTTATTATATTTTTCACAATCAAATTATATATATATATTATATATATATTTAATTACCTAACTTGGTTTTATTAGATGTTTTTGCAATATTTTAAACCATATCCCAAATTCAGAATTTTTAATCGAATTATAAAAAAACATATTCTTCTCTTCAAACATTTAGTAACGCCTTAATCATCTATATTAAAAAAAATCAACATTTTAAAATCATAATAACCGTCATATGACAAATCATTGCATGATTGCACCAATGTCATATCACAAATCATTGCGTATTGAATCATTGTCATATGACCAATCATAAATCATTGTATCATTGTCATATATTTTATTGTTTAAGAAATATATTCATAAATAGATTTGACAAATATATTGTTTTGAATAAAGGTGTTGACTTGGGATTACTTTTTTATACTTAATCTAATTATTGAGGTGGCAAAATTTTAAAGTCAAACCACCTTTTTTAAATAATTCATAAAATACAAACTCTACCATAAATTTTTTTATTTTAGTTAAATTTATTGGGTTATTTAGGTCAATTAATAAAATTTTGTTTTTAACAAAAAAAAAATAATAATAATAAATAAAATATTAATTCATAAAACATCTAAGAAATAAAATAAAAATATATGAAAAATGTATATTTTAAATTTAACCATAACTTTGAGATAGTTCGATTAAACTCAATTTAGTTTAAAGGGAATTCATGAACTATACCAATGCATAAAGTCTCAACCACACGCTACAAACGATATAAATTGAGCTGAATTGATTTAGGTTATCGAGTTTTTTAATAGTGATAGTTTTGAATGATTTGTTTAATGGTGTGAGATTAAGAAGAAAAATATGTTTTATAAAATATAGTTATGGACTCGAAAAAGAGAAAAAATAAGAACAGAAAATGTTTTTATAAAATTTAGTTTTTATTTGTGGAAAAAGAGAAAGAGTGATAACAATAATAGGGTAGAGATCTAAAAATGGAATATCCAACTTGAAGTGGAATTCGAATCCGTGAATTTAATTTGTATTTTTTCACAAAGAGGATGTCTTTATTTCCATATTTCATCGTCCCTTATGAACCAATAGAGCCAAAAGAGTTAACTTTAAAATTACTATATTTTGATTTTTCTAACTCTCTAAACATCCATTTTAAATATTTTTAAAATATAGCACCAAATTAAAACCAACTTCAATTTTTTAACATGTGGTTGTAGACGAGATGGTCGAGAGTTTGAAACATTAATTTTTTGATTAAAGATATATATGTCTTAATATTTTTAGCAAAATTACTCCCTTATTTACTATATGAAATTTTAACGAATAAATGAGATTATATGGGATCCTAAAATTAAGGAAAGCATGTGTGATGTTGATTTCTGGTTTCACTTCTAAAGCATTATTTCAAGTACTCAACTATAAAAGGCTTGGTTTGGTACTCCATGTGTCTATATAAAACGACAATGACATTGTGTATAAGTTAAAATAAATAAGTCAACATTTATTTATTTATTTATTTTCTCACTTGCAAAAGAAGGGTTTTGGCGTTCAATTGTCCTTTTTCTTTCTAAATATCTAGTCCCTTATTACTATCATTCTTTCGTCTTTTCCACTCCATTTCCTTGGCTTGTTCATCACCACCGTCTTTGAATCGACCATTATTCAAATTTTGTCCTGGAATAAGCTCATAAGCCATGGGAGAGCGATAGCACACACGATAACTACAACATCACAACACTCGTTACAACACTCATTGCAGTGTCAACGCTTTTTCCTCAGGTCATCTAATTGATATGGGTTTAAATTGATAATGTCATGTATGTGTAGAGAAGGATAGCAGTCCATCGTGGTTCACAAATCAGCCCTTGCTTCTGAATATAATGATCTCAGTTTAGCTCTTTCTTGTTCGATAACAAATTAAGTGTTAAGAATGAAAAATAGAAATGAAATCGAAAGACCCAAGTTTTGGATATGCTTCGTAAGACCCAAGTTTTGGGCCAATGGCCCAATACAAAATAATAATAATAATATAATGAATAAATCTTTGGGTTGAGCTATTTAGCCAAATCATTAGCCAACTGCCAATTCATTGTGCATGAAGCACAAGTCAACACTCACAAACCCTAAGCCGCCACCCTCCCTTTTCCTCTTTATCTTCTTCTTTAAGTGTCGCTGCCCGACGTTCACGTCATCCCGTTAGTTGCCGTCGCGTATCGAATACCCACATTGCCGTCGCGAATGAACACCATTGCCTTCGTTGAAACCACCATTTACAGGAATAAATGTAACCAAAGTACAACAAGCCAACCCAACGAAACCCAACGAAACTGTGATTGGAACCAACCTTTACCAGGATCGAATATATTTGTCATGGTTGTGTGTTGTGTGCTACATAGTTATATTTGGTAGTTGATAAACATTGGGTTGCCTTCGTCAACCACCATTTAGAGGAATAAATGTAACCAAGGTATAACAAGCCCACCAAACGGAACCCAATGAAATTGGGATTGGAAACAACCTCTACAAGAGCCTAATATATATGTCATGGTTATGTGGTGTGTGCTTCATAGTTACATTTAGTGGTTGATAAACATGGGGTAATTGATGATTGTTAATTTGTTGCATGTGTAGTTATATTTGATGATTTGGTTTGATGTGAGTTGTATGATATAATATACGTTGGTTCATGAAATCAAATGTTTTGGGACCTTTTGCATGTTGTGTTTGATGGTGATGGTTAAGGTAATAGTTGTTTGATGGTGATGGTTAAGGAGCTTGTGGTAATAGTTACACGCTGTGTGTTTCGGGTAACTAGTCACTAATAGTCTTTTGGAGGATTGCAGAAAATGATTATAATTCACTAATAGTCTTTTGGAGGATTGCAGAAAATGATTATAATTAAGGGTTACACACTACGTGTTTGGGGTAACCAACTTTTGATAGTCATTTTAAGAACATGTTGACAGCTTTTGATAGTCATTTTAAGAACATGTTGATTTACTTGTGGTAATGTTGCATGTGTTTTGGGTAACCAGTATTTTAAGGAGTAAAGGGGCAATGATTAAGTGTGTGTGTTTTGGGTAACCAGTATTTTTAAGGAGTAAAGAGTATTTTTAAGGAGTAAAGAGTATTTTTAAGGAGTTTATTTTAAGGAGTAAAGGAGTATTTTTAAGGAGTTATTTTAAGGAGTAAAAGGAGTATTTTTAAGGAGTCTATTTTAAGAAGCAGAGGAGGAGGCTGATTTTCTTGTGGTGTGCGTGTCTACTGATTAACTACTAGAGTCCTCGATTTTGATTGATCCCCTCACAATTTATGTATTTGACCCAATAGGAATATTCACCCATTTTTTTTTAAATGGTCTGAGTGATTAACCACTAGGGTCCTCGATTTTGGTTGACCCTATGGCGATTCATGTATTTGACCCAATGGGGTTACTATGACGATTCATGTATTTGACCCAATGGGGTTACGGAGTATTTTAGTACTCACTTTTTTTTTTAATGGTTTTTAGACGAAGTTGTGGTATACAGAGTGATGAATAGGGTGCAAAAGTCAGTTATGGGGTGACTCAAAGATTTTATTTATCTTTATGAATAGACTTTATGCACTTTTTATTTATTGATTGACTTAAACTATGTTTGTGGAACTATCTGGTAACACCATATTACCTTTTGATTTTAATTTACTTACGTTGATTTTAATTTACTTATGTTGTTTGAACAGGTTGCATGTTTTAACCTTGGTACCCCTCATCCGATTTTAATAAATAACCATTTTTACATAGTTTTCATTAATTTTAAAACTATCAAATTATTTTTTTTTTTTGTAATAGCTTTGACCGTTACTTATGAGATAAGTCGGGTTGTTACACGAATAGTTATTTCTTTAATCGGTTTCTTGATATGATATATATATATATATATATATATATATATATATATATATATATATATATATATATATATATATATTTGGAAGAGTCCATCAAATTTGTATCCGTTCAATCTTTAACTATAAAAATTACCATTTTAACTTTTGATCTGTTTTAAGAAAAATTTAGATCTAACAATTACCTTATATCTAAAAAAATCATTTTTAAAAACTTGAATGTGCGGGAGACCTTTTATACATGCACAAACTTTCCCTTTATTATCAGAATAAACAAAAGATAGGAGAATTATAGCATTTATCAAATAAATAAATAAATAAATAAATAAATAAATAATTAATCATGTCAATCAGCAATAAAGCAGCCTTTCCCTTCCTAACATATAATACAAACGCCCACTCACACGTGCCTCTCATCAATCAACCCTTGCATTTACTAATAAAAAATTCATCGACCTATAACTAATGTTACTGTCCACCGCCGGTCACATGATTGGCACGTGAGGAAGAACAAGACGTAGAAGAAGAAAAATAATAAAAGAATTTGAAATGTGTGGGTCCTTTATTTAATATATTCTAGAATTAGTAAAATATTAGCTTCTTTTTTTTTTTTAATAATTAATTTAATTAACTAATGTCTCCTTCCCCGTAATTATTTTGTGTGTTTAAGGTGCACCATCTTTCCCTTGTGTAGTTTTTGGAGAGCAAGAAAGTCTCCTTGGGTAGCTTTTGTAAAGCAGGAAAGTCCCCTTTTTTAGAGTAAGAAAGTCACCTTGCGTAGTTTTTGTAGAGCAGGAAAGGTACACCATCTCCCTCTTGCGTAGTTTTTGTAGAGCCACCATCTCCCCCTTGTGTAGTTTTTGTAGAGCCGAAAAGGTGCACCATCTCCCCCTTGTGTGTAGTTTTTGTAGAAAATGACCCCTGTATAGTTTTTTGTTTCTATGCTTTTCGATTTCTCATGTTTCCTTTATTTGTGTTTGTTTGTATCTGAATTCACCCATTCGAATATCAGTTCAAACTGAGTTATATCCTGTAAAAGTAATTTCTTAGCTACCTATTTGATTAAGTTTCCAAATTAGAAAAAAGGTGAAAATTAAAAAGAGAAAAGGAAAGGAGAGAGTAGATAGGAAAGTATGAATTTGAGGAAAAATAAAGAGCAAAAGGTTAATTAAAAAAAACTTCTTTTGAAAAAGGTAAATCAAATTCCATTTCATCACATTAATGATTAAAAATTAAAAGATTAAAGAATTTGATTAATTAATTAACTTTAACAGCTTCAATTACATAACCCAATAGCCGCGACTAAGGGTCGGCTCCTCACACATATGAGGAGCCGACCCTTTGACTGACTTAATTAAATTAAAGCTTCGTAGAAAATATGAAAAATAATTAAATTAAAAGAAAATAAAAAAATAGAGCCAAATCTTTGTCTTTCCTCACGAGATTGTGGGCCACTTTTTATCCGGATGCATATGGGGACTCGCCACGTTAACAATAGAAGAAAAAGAGTGAGAATTTATGTCTAGATATGGAAACTAGTATTAGACCCACGCCAAATTCACGATTGGAAGATTCAAATTATCTCTATTATAAAGATCTTTACGAACCCCGGTTGGGGTGAAGTCAGATACTATGATCACGGAGCAATGTAAGCTCAAGGATCGTCAGGTCTTAGTGTTGATCTGGTTGACGCTGTCCAGAAATGTGACATTCCATATCATCAAGGAGAAGACAATGTTAGACCTACTGAAGGTGTTGTCGAATATGTACGAAAAATCGTCGGATATGAATAAGGTGTATTTGATGTGGAGATTGTTTAATCTACAATTGTCTGAAAGTGGATCTATTGTTGATCATATAAATGAATTCAATATGATTGTAAGTCAATTGAGTTCGGTGGAAATTAATTTCTGAGACGAAATTAAGACATTGATTTTGATGTCATCTTTCCCCAAGTCGTGGGATAATGTTGCTGTCGTGATGAGAAGTTACCGAGAATCTGAGAAGCTGAAGTTCGATGAATTCGAGATGTAGTTCTAAGCGAAAGTATAAACAAACGAAAATTGAAGATTCATTTGGTGGTGCTCTCAGTGTTGACCAAAGGGGAAGAAGTAAATCGAGGGGCCCAAGCAAAAGGTCGATCAAAATGAAAGAACATTAAGTAGAAGACTTTGGGGATGCTCTAATTCTCAGCGTTGACTGTCCAATTGAATCCTCGATTTTGGATTCAGATATAACTTTTCATTTATCTATGTTTCGAAACTTCAAGTTTGGAAGTTTCGAGAAGGTGTATCTTATCAACAACAAAGATTTGGAGATTGAAGGAAAAAAGGGATGTCTACATAAAAATTACGTCAGGAAATCAGTAGACATTAAAGGATGTCAGATATATTCCTGGTCACGTAAAACAATCGAAGTCGAACCGAGTTAGTTCAGAAAAAATAATCCAACCCCCATAATTCGGGTTGGGTTGGTTTGAATTGTCGGGTAGGAAGTACACCAAATAAATAAATAAACAAATAAATATATAAATCAACAGACAAATAAATAAGCGTGTCAATCAATAAAAGCCGAGTGAACCTTTCACTCCCTAACATACAATACAAACGCCGCCACCGACACGTGCCAATTCCAAACTAATACCAATTACTTTGTCCTTAAATTACTCTCTCAAATAAAATATTTAAATTGTCAAATTTGAGCATAATCTCTCATGATTTTACTTTGAAATTCCTAAAACCAACTCATATTAGTGAAAATGTATTCCTTACTTATAAATTCGTGATCATTCTCTAAATTAGCCAATGTGGATCTCCCTCCCAATAATCCTCCACACGCGTTCTTCCTAGAGAATGTCTTGACAATAGTAAAAAGAAAGTTAAGGGAGCTGAGGCATATTGAGATTATCTGAGACTACTGAGACTACGTTAAGTGATTTTCTAGCTTAGGTTTGATATTCATAACACATAATAAAAAAAAAATAAAAAATAAAAAAAAATTTGTTGAATTTTGTTGAGGGGATGAAGCCATGGATGAAGGCCAAGTTTTAGATAGAAAAGGTCCAAATCCTTAGATGACAAAGTTGAAGGCTATAACTAGTCACAGCGAAAGCTTCTTTGACTTACTTTATATGCAAAGAGGTCCATTAAGAATCCGAATTAAATTAATATATGTGCCAACACTATGCACCTTATTTCCTTTGCCTTTGTACAATCTAATCTAATAAATTAAATTAATATATGAATGGTAGTTTTCTATTTTATTTTAATTTCATATATTTTCAAACCTAATTTGAATTAAAATGTTAGGGATCTCAAACAAAATTAAACAAAATTAAACAAAATTAAACAAAATTAAATGTAATTGAAACCCCCCTTTCCTCTTCTTTTCTTAATACAATTTATTCCAATTTCTTGGATAAAGTGATGAGGAAAGATCATAATTTGGCTCTATTTTTTATTTTCTTTTAATTTAATATAAATATTCTAAATTAACCTTTTTAAAATAAGGTTTTTTTAATTAACCTTTTTCTCTTTTACTTTTCCTCTCATTCATACTTCCAATGTCCTTTCACCAAATAAAACTACCGGTAAAGATTAATTGATATTGTAATTCATTAAAACAAAACCCCCTTCTAACAATTCATGTAACAATCTACATGAATAGCTTTTAATCACACAAAGATACAAACAAACACACGTGAAGAAAGCATGAGAAATCCAAAAGCATAGAAACACAAACAAACAAAGTATGAGATTCATCTTCCACCTCCGTCATCCCAATCACTCCCTCTTCATTCACACAGCGACACCCAGTACTTACATGCGCACACTTCAAATGCAGTCACCGCAACCAAAGCACACGCAATGGCGTATATGCAAGCTTTCCTCTCCGCAATTCTGAACCTCCCATTGTTAAGTTCCCTCACCTGGAAACCGTAATTCACCTCCAACCCACCATCTTCTTCATTTCTGGCCTCCAAGATAAGAGCGCGTTCTCTCAAAATCATGTTGAGCGTGTTGAGAGAGCGGAACATCATAGTGACATTAGCCAGAAAGAGAACAAAGTGGAGAGCTGTACCAGAAAGACTCAGACCAAGAATCATCCACAGGGGAACACAAGAGGTGTGTGAGACAGAGAAAAAAAAGGTCCTTTCCCAGATGAGGTACCCCAAAGAAATGTTGTGGGCTTTCCTCTCCAACTCACAAACCCTTGCTTCTTCATCAATAGCAGCAGCACTCAACGCCTTAAAATTCCTCTCCATGGCCGTGGTAGTTGGAAGCCTTCTTATGAAGGGATGGATTATATAGTTGGGCAATCAATTTTTCTCTCCTCTTCAATCATCAAACACCCTTTATTACTTTCTCTCTCCTGCCATTATTTTCTTTGTTTGATTATTTTAATGCAAATTCAACCAATAACTTTGGAACATATTTTGGCTCAAAGGTTCATGAAAGCTAGATCCTTTGAAAGTATATATTAATTTGGATATGACCCACGATCACTGTGCATACGAATGTTTTCAAACTATATATTTATATGGGAGGATGTTTGCATAATCACTGGGTTCTTAAACTAAGCTTATTCTTGATCTTCTTAAATATTTGATAAACTAAAAATCTATTAGAATTATATTAGAATTTAGTACCCACAATTGGGTATTTGAATGCCAATTTTTTAGTTTAGGACCGGACATCACTTAATTTTCATTAATTTTGAAAAAGTAAAAATCTTAAGTTTATTTCTACCGTGAGGGAAGTCAGCTAGTGCGGCAGTGGAGAATCCATGGGGACCACAAATCTTGATTACCCACTACTAATTTATATATCTACCATAACTTTATTAGTATAATGTAGTTTTTGTGGTAATTATATCATACAGTACACTTTATGCCACAATTTATCCTATGAAAAATGTAAATTTAAGTGTACACTCCAATTTTGAGCAATTTATCGGCTCAACTCCCATTATTCTCACGAACACGAACACAAAACAAGTAAAGAAGAGAGCTGAATGATGGAGTGGGAGAGAGCAGTCGAGGTTATATACATATATTTGATATCTGTGAGGGTGTGCTGCTGCTGCTTTCTTCAAACTTGTTGCGCTGGTTAATCAATCTTTATGTATTGTTTTGGATTAATATATTAATGGAATAAAAACAATAAGTTTTCAAAATTTATGGAGGAAACTACTCAAAGTGTGAATAGATATGAAAATACTATTACTCAAACAAAAAATACAAATTTAAGAATAAGAAAAAGAATTGGGATTGAATGTTCAATCTTCATTCATATTCACCCTTTAAGTAGGATACAAGATACTAAATAATATAAGAAAATATAAACTAACTAAATCTTGATAATAAAATAAAATATACTACTGATTACAAATATCTAATATATATTTCCTAACTAATATATTTTTCAAAATTACTATAACTAATTAAAACTTTGATTAGACAATTAGTTATTGGCAAAACCTTTTGGTTAACACACTATTCTCTCTCTAAACAAACACAATTTATGCTTTCGATGCCCTAACCTAATGATGACATGATCCCACTTGCAATTTTATTTTATTTTCTTTTCTTTTCTTCGGATAATTGCGGCACTCACTGTCTGTATAAATAAACTTAGTATTTTTACTTTTTCAAAAGTGATGAAAATTGAGAAAGTGTGACGATGTCGGGTCCTAAACTAAAAAATTGGGAATCATTCTATATTCTAGTTTTTCCTTATCATTTTAATAGATTTTTACTTTATAAAACATTTACGAAAGATCAAAAATAAATGTGCCCTACTTGTTTATAGTGTTCCAGGCGCACCAAAATGCAGCACCCATCCTCACATATAAATATAGTTTGAAAACATCCATATACACAATTATCATTTGGTCCTATCTAAATTCATATATACTTAGGAAAACATGTTCCAAACATAAAAATTACACATGATAACACATCTAACCTTATTTACCTATTGAACTTGTTTTTTTAATGTCATTTTCTCACATGTCAATTGTGCCTTTTCTTTTCTCTTAAGTGTGTTCATTGGTGGAGGGTTCTGGGTGCAAGGGTTCGTACCAGAAGTTAGTCATGTATATTTTCTACATGAATTATGAAAGGGCTTTATTGTAATTTTAGATTTCCAAAATTTTGCAAAGGGTTTGTTGTGAACATTTATAAATATAGAAATCATGTGTGAGATAACAAATTTCCATATAGAATTATATATTTTCGGTCATGTGGTTGTTTGCTCCGTTATCAAGGTACCACATGTTGGTCTCCACTCGGTCTTCTCCTTTTGTGAGAAGGTTCGTCATAACCTTCTTTTCGTTAAACATCAATAGGTTAGGCATCTCCTCGACCTACATTAGTGCGGGCTCTTGATCCTGTGTGAGTGTGAGGTTTGCCTCCTCATTGCGCTTCTTCTTGCAACATTCTACCACATAGTGCTCATACTCTTGTCTTTCCAGTGATTGACATTGTCATGGGTTTATGAGGTATTGTCACAGCCTCCTCTACCACCACGTCCATGACCATGTCCGCGACTACGTCCACGACCTCTATTTTTCTTGTTATGGTTCTCACGTCCCCTCGTACTTGAAAAGAAAGAGTCAGCTGCATCATTCATTTTCGTCCATGCTAGCCACTCCTCATGTGTGAGAAAGAGGTGTTTCTCCCCCTCTTTGTCTTCATAGCCACGAAGTTTTTCTTCATGAATCTTAAGACGACCAACGACCTCCTCCACTAACACGTTCTTGAGGGCACTGAGATGGAGGTAAAAATTTGCATGAATCTTGGGAAAACAGCTCGAAGGAACTTTTTGACGACAGAGATCTCCTCTACCATGTCGCCTAATGAATGGATGCCATTGACGATTGTCGTCAACTTCATGGCAAAGTTGTCTATTGACTCATAGTCCTTCATGCGGATAACCTCAAACTCACTCTTTAAGGTTTGTGTTAGATAAAAGTTGTGGTATATCTACCTTATATTTGAACTTCGATCTTCGAGCGTAGTTCTTCAAATTTTACCCGGGCCAGGGACTTGGTGAAAATGTCTCCAAGCTATTTTTCTGTTCGGATGAAATCAATCTTGATGAGCCCCTGATCTGCACATTCTTGGATGTAGTGGAATCTGATTTCTATGTGCTTGCTCCAGTCGTGCAAAGCTGAATTTTTAATTAGGGAGATCGTAGCTTTGTTGTCCACATATAGCATTGGTGGATCGCCTTCTCTTTCGATGAGTTCTTCTGTCAATCGCGCAAGCCAGACCCCCTGAGTTGTCGCCGTCGAAGCGACGATGTACTCTGCTTTGCAAGAAGACAAAACAACTACCTTTTGTTTTGTTGATTGCCAGCAGATCGCGCCACCTGAGAGGAAGTAAATCATTTCGCTAGTGCTCTTACAATCATCAACGTCACCGGCCATGTCACTATCACTGTAGTCGACCAGCTCAAGCTTCTCCTTTCCTCTCCCTGCGCAGTATCTCACACCCCAGCCTCTGGTTCCAGCCACATAGCGTAGGATGCTCTTGACAGCCACAAGATGCTCTTCCCTAGGTGCTTTCATCAATCTACTTACGTATTCAACGGAATAAGCAAGATAGGGCGTGTGTTTACTAGATAGCGCAGGTTCCCGACAATGCTGCAGTAATTGGTGGCGTCAACTGCCGTCATAGTGCCGACCTTCCTTAGCTGGAGTCGGGCCTCCATTGGCGTCCTTGTAGGGTTACTATCCACAAGCCTAGTTGTGTCCAGTAGCTTCTTCGCGTACGCACTTAGGCAGATGGTGATGTCGGTAGTACTCTATTGCACTTCGATGTCGAGGTAGTAGCTGAGCACGCCGATATCGCTCATCTTGAAGTTCTTTCACATTTTCCTCTTGAATCTTATGAGGACTTCCATGTCGCCTCTAGTGATTATGAGGTCGTCGACGTACATTCCCACGATCAGGCACTGCTCGTCGTGGTCGTGCGTGTACATGCATGCTCAGAGGCACAACGCTTGAACTACAGCGACAGTAGGGTATTGTCGAGCTTCACGTTCCCGGCTCGTTGTGCTTGCCGAAGCCCATAGAGTGCCTTGTGCAGGCGCAATACCTTGTCAGGGTTGTCGTTGTCTAGGAAGCTTGGTGGTTGTCGGACATAGATGGTCTCCTTCAGCTCGTCGTTTAGGAACGCGAATTTAACATCCATGTGGTGGACCTTCCAAGAATGATGTGCCACGATTGCCAACAATAGGCGGACAGATTTCAGCCTTGCCACCGGTGCGAATACCTCCTCGAAATCATCTCCTTGCTTCTAGACGTAGCCTTTCGCCACCAGATGAGCCTTGTGTTTCACAACTTCTCCCTCTTCGTTACGCATCAGTTTGAAGACCCATTTGAGCCCTATGGCTCGGTGTCCCAACGACATGTCCTCTAGACTACACGTCTGGTTCTTACTGATGATGTCATCTCCTCCTGCATTGCCTTCAGCCAGCACGATTTTCTTTCTCATTCGGCGAAGGTGTTTAGTTCATCTGCGCTGATGGCATGCAGTTCGGCCACCACTTGTTCGAGTTTGCGCGCCACCAGTCCAGGTGGTTCCCCTCCTTCCACTAGGTCTTCCATCCTCTAGTCCCTGGCCACCAGATCATCATCGTGATCGGCATCCAGCGTTGAATCTGCAATCTGTGGTGTTGCAAACTCCATTGGTTTAGGGGGTGCATTTGCTAGCAGCAGTGACGGTTTTCGATACTGCGCTCCTCCTTCTCCCAGCTCGGTGTTGAGGTACTCCACCGTGAATTGATTTAGGTTTTGGTCTGCCTCGGTCGTCACGTTGTTCCACTGCCACAAGGTGCTTTCATCGAAGATGACGTCGCGAGACACGTGATCTCGCCCCCCCGCAGGATCATAGAGCCTGTACTCCTTGCTCCCGGGTTCGTAGCCGATGAAGACGACCTTCAGCCCAATGGGATCGAGCTTGGCGAGGTGGGGACGCGCTACCTTTATGTATGTGACGCAGCTGAACACTCAGAGATGATGTACCGTTGGCTTCTTGTTGTACCAGGCCTCATGTGGCGTCTTCCCATCGAGGCTTTGCATTGGCGATCAATTGAGAAGATAGACGACCGTCATTACCCCCTCTCCCCAGAACCTCCCAGGCATCCCGATCGTCATCAGCAATGGCCTTGCTGTCCTGATGATAGTCTGATTTTGGCATTCCACCACCCCGTTCTGCTGGAGGGAGTAGGGCACCGTTAGTTGCTGCTGCATGCCGAGCTCGTAGCAGTACTTACCGAAGCTAGCTGAGGTGAATTCTCCGCCTTAGTCCGTACGCAGCATTTAACATCTTCTTACCGCATGTCTTCCTGTCGAGGCTTCACATTGGCGATCGATTGAGGAGATAGACGATCGTCATTACCGCCTCTCCCCAGAACCTCCCAGGCATCCCGGTCGTCATCAGCAATGACCTTGCTATCTCGATGATGGTCTGATTTTTGCGTTCCACCACCCTGTTCTGCTGGGGGAGTAGGGCGCCGTTAGTTGCCACGACATGCCGAGCTCGTCACAATACATACCGAAGCTCGTTGAGGTGAATTCTCCACCCGGTCTGTATGTACCATTTAACATCTTCTTACCGTATTCGGCCTTCGCTCGCGCTTGAATGCGCTTAATCGTCTTTGCCGCCTCACTTTTCGCTTGTAGCAAGATCAGCCACTTGAAGCGACTTTTGTCATAAACCAATAGGAGGAAGAGGGTCTTGTCGCCTGGGGTCGCCGGCTTGATGGGCCCGCAGATATCACCATGCACCATCTCCCCCTTGTGTAGTTTTTTTTTTTTTTTTTTAGAGTAGAAAAGTTCAGCTGCCCGTATCTTGCATGCCACCTCCAAGCTACTTCTTCGGTCCTGGCCGAGAGGTTGACCGGTTGCTCTATCTCCAACTCCAGGATGTAAAGGCGGTTTGTCGTGCGCCGAACTTGCGTGAGTAGCTCGCGCTCGATGAAAATGAAGTAGTTGGCCTTATCGAGACCATCTCCCCCTGTGTAGTTTTTTTGTAGAGCAAGAAAGTTCAGGTCCCCATACCTTGCATGCCACCTCCAAGCTACTTCTTCGGTCCTAGCCGAAAGGTTGACCGGTTGCTCTATCTCCAACTCCAGGATGTAAAGACGGTTTGTCGTGCGCTGAACTTGCCTGAGTAGCTCGCGCTCGATGGAAATGAAGTAGCCAACCTCATAGAGTTGCCCTAGGCTCACAAGGTGTCGTCCAGCTTAAGATGTGTCACAATTGCACTCTTGATGGCAGCGAACTTGCGATTGTGTGACACTCATTTTCCAACGACAAGTGAGCTAAGCCAATTCGTTCTTGCGTCGCCTACGGCCAAGAGACGTATGCTCGAGCTTTTAGCCTCGGTTTTAAGAGAAGGTTTTAGAAAATGAGGGCAGAGAGAGATTTTTGAAAGAGACGTTATATAAGCAAGCAAGAGAGAAATAACAACGGCTCACAGTATATAAACTTAGGTAGGGAGAAGTTAACAACTAGTCGTATCCCTCTATAGTACATTCTGAAGCATTTCATGTCTAGCAGGCCTAGACATGATATTTCTGAAACGTCATACTTGCTAGAAAGACAAAAGTAAAACACATGAATATGAAAAGACATAAAGGGTTTGGCTTGTCATAGACATGCGGCCATGGGTAACACGCCTTGGACGAGCATGACCGTGACATCCTCCCCCACCTAATTGGTTGACGTCCCTATCAACCGACTACTTTCAAACTTGGCGATGTGAGTGGCGGCGGGGTCTAGATCTTTGGCACGTTCCCAACTTTTTTCCTCCGTAGGGAGATTCTTCCATTTGACAAGGAATTCACTAATCTTTCGTACAGGTCCTCCTATCTTTCTAACCCTGTCGGCCAGGATCTCCTCTATTTCTTTGGTGTCTCTTTGTTTCAGATCGATGCTCGATCTAGTGATTACATTTCGTTGGTCATCGTCTGGGTCAGGGTGATAGGGCTTCAAGTTGCTCACATGAATTACTGGGTGGATTTTCATCCATGTGGGTAGCGCAACTCTGTAGGAGGTAGCCCCGATATTTTTAAGGACTTCAACCGGGCCTTCATATTTTTGAACTAGTCTCTGGTTCTTTCTGCCACGAAATCTGATCTGTTCTGGTCTCAACTTGATGAGGACTTGATCTCCTGCTTGGAATTGGGGGCTTAGAAGCTTTCTCTAAATATGCATGGGCTATATCTGTTGTCTGCTTACATTCTCTTGTGAAGTTTTGATCTTGAGGGTTTTTTCCAGCATAAGGATGATCAATAATATGGGGCAAGGCCGGTTGTCGTCCACTTACAATTTCGAATGGACTCTTTCCCGTAGACGAACTCGTTTGACAATTGAAAAAAATTGGGCGACATCTAGCAGTTGTATCTAGTTCTTCTAGCGAGCGACGATGAAGTGACGTAAGTATTCTTCGAGCAAGTAGTTGAACTGTTCCGTCTGTCCATCGGTTTGAGGATGATAGCTCGAGGAGATGTTTGAAGTCGTTCCCAAGAAGGCGAATAATTCAGTTCAGAATATGCTAATAAATCTACCATCTTTATCACTGATGATGCTCGACAGAATGTCCCATAACTTTACAACATGTTTCAAAAATAGTTGGGCTGTTTGTTCAGCCAAGCATAATTTGGGAGTGGGGATGAACATCGCATATTTCGAGAATCGTTCTACGATAACCAAGATGGCGTCATATTCCCCGACTTTTGGGAGGTGTGTTATGAAGTCTAGAGACACACTTTTCCAAGGCCTTGCTGGCACAGGTAGAGGTTCCAAGAGTCCCGAGACTTTGGCTTTCTCGACTTTGTCCTAATGGCATATGAGACACATCTTAGTGTACTGCATGATATCGTCCCACATATTTGGCCAGAAGTACCCCTTTTCTATTAGGGCATATGTTATTTGCCACCCAGGGTGTCCGGCTCATAAAGTATCGTAACATTCCTGAATGAGCTTCTTCCTCAGTTCTCCCTTTCTTGAGACGTATAATCTGTTTCCTTTAGTCATTAGAAGGTCTCCCTCGACCCAAAACTGTCGTGTCTTCCCAGCTTTAGCTAGTTTGACAACGGCTTTGGTCGATGAGTCTTTATGTAAATGTTCTTTGATGATGTTGCGCATCGATCCATCGATTTTACTTGAGTGAATATGGGCTAACATGCACAGGGCAACATGTTCGCCCTTCCGACTCAGCGCATCGGCTGCTTGATTACTTTTTCCTTCCTTGTGTTCAAATTTGAAGTCAAATTTAGCCAACGACTCTTGCCATTGGGCTTGTTTTTCCGTCCATTTTGGTTGATCGAAGAAGTTGCAAATGGCGCTTTTATCCGTCTTCACTATGAACTGTGATCCCAAGAGATACTGTCTCCAAACTCACAGGCAATGGACCACAGGCAACATTTCTTTTTCGGAGACAGTGTATCTTCTTTCAACATCATTTAGCTTTCAACTTTCATAAGCGATGGGGTGGCCTTCTTGAATAAAGACACCGCCTATGGCAAAGTCGGAAGCATCTGTCTCTATTTCAAATGGCTTTGTAACATCTACTAACCCGAGGAAAGAACCCCTCGTCATGGTTGCCTTCAGATCTTCGAAGGCCATTTGACATTTATTTGACCACGACCAAGGGTGGTCTTTCTTCAGGAGCTTTGTTAATGGGCGGCTCGTCGTGAAAACCCTTCGACGAACCGCCTATAGTAGTTTGCTAATCCTAGGAAGGATCGCACATTGGATACGGAAGTAGGGATTTTCCACTCTTGGATAGCTTTTATCTTATCGCTATCCATACCTATCTATCCACAACTGATGACATGTCCAAGGAAGTTGATACATGTTTGTGCGAGGGCACATTTTCCTTTCTTGACATACAACTGATTCTAACACAGTTTGTCAAACACTAGCTTCAGGTGCACCTTGTGTTCCTCTAGGGTTGTGCTGTATTCAACTATGTCGTCGAGGTATACTACGACGAACTGATCCAAGTATTCGTGGAAAACCTAGTTCATTAACGTGCAAAACGTAGCTGAGGCGTTTGTCAAGCGAAAGGGCATTACCAGGAACTCAAAGGCCCCATATCTTGTTACACACTTTGTCTTGGGTTCGTCCCCTTAGGCGATACGTACTTGGTAGTACCTTGATTGTAAGTCCAACTTCGTGAAGTATTTGGCCCCGTGAAGTTGGTCAAAGAAGTCGGATATTATCGGTAGTGGGTATTTGTTGCGTACCGTCACCTTGTTTAAGGCTCTATAATCTATGCACAGAAGCAACGTCCCATCCTTCTTTTTCTGAAATAGTACCCGGGCTCCGTAAGGCGCCTTTGCCGGGCGGATGAATCTTGCCATCAACAACTCGTCTAGTTGTTTACTCAATTTGGTTAGCTTAGGGGGAGCCATCCGGTATGCGTTCTTCGCTGGGGTTTAACTCTGGGAGGAGTTCAATTTTGCGATTAATGCCTCGACGGGGTGGTAATGTTTGTGGTAAGCTCTCTGGCATTATGTCAGCATAACTGTCTAGTACCTCCTTGATTTCGCTTGGATTAGTTTCCTCAGTGGTCACTTGTTCCATCAGTGGTATAGCCATAAATGTAGGTTCCTCTTCTGCGAGTCCTCTTTTCAATTGTATGGACGAGATCATTCTAAGATTACCTAGTTGCTTGATACTTACAGGTATTACTGTGGGGTTACGATCGGTGATCACCAAGCATTTCGCCAGTGGCATTGGGATAACTTTGTGTTCTAAGAGGAAGTCCATCCCAAGTACCATGTCGAAGTCGTCCATGCGAATCACAAGAAGGTCCAACTCTCCTGTCCAAGGCCTTAATTTGAAGGAGGCTCTTTTGGAAACTCCCACAATAGGCAAGGCCTCGGAGTTGATAATTTTCATTTTTCTGGGGTCCTTTTCTATGGTGAGTCCCAATCTTCGTGCTTCTTGATCGGCGATGAAGTTGTGGGTCGCACGTAAGTCTATCAAGGTACTCTTGCTTAGTCGAGAGTTTATCGTCGCATCTACGAACATGAGCCCTTTCTCTATTATCTCCTTTGAGTCGACCTTCCGTTGGAGGGCTGACAAGAATTTGAGCGCGCCCGTTCGGGGGTTGTCTTGATCTTCCTTCTTGTCTGGCATAGTCTCTACTCCTGTGTCGTTGCTCTCTTAGATGGACACTTGGAGTGCACTGAGAGAGGCCCGATGAGGACAGTAGGATAGTCTATGGGGCCTTTACACAATGACATTGTAAAGGTGTCGTCGGGTGGTTCTTTTGAGGGTAAGATCCTCAAGATGTCCCCGCTTGGTTGTTTTGAGGAGGTCTATCTGTCCACCCGCTTGGTCTGTCGTTACTTCCGTTTGGACTATTGGGGCTTCCATTTCGATGACCTGGCGGTTTATATGTTTTGCCCCCTGTGTTTGGGGCCTAAGTTGTTCTTCTTTGGTAACCCGCTTTGTTTCCAAAGTCTAGAAGTCTCTCAGCGCTGGCAATTGCGGTAGCTAGGTCTCTAACCTTTTTCTCGTGTATTTTTGTTATGGCCTTTGGTTGTAACCTGTTTATAAAGAAGAATACCTTGTCCTCCTCTGATGTGCCTCTGATATCTAGCATCATGGTCGAGAATTGCCTGACATAGTCCCTTATGCTTCCAATTTGTTTTAAGGCTATTAGTTTTTCCATTGTTAGATGTTCTACGTTTTCGGGGAAGAATTGGTCCCACAACTCTCTTTTGAGGTCTTCCCACGAGTCGATGGTGCACAATCCATTCTCGATGTCTTGCACCTTCATACGCCATCAAAGTTTTACATCATCTATGAGATACATTGAGGCTACTGTCACTTTTATGTCGTCGGTACAAGCCGTTGTGGCTTTGAAGTACTATTCGACATAGTTTTTCCGTTGCTAGATGTTCTACGTTTTCAGGTATTGTCACTTTTATGTCGTCGGTACAAGCCGTTGTGGCTTTGAAGTACTGTTCGACATCAAAGATGAAGTTCTCCAACTCTTTGGCGTCCCGGTTCCCTTTGAAAGGTGTGGGGTCTGGGAACTTCAATTTGTTGATTTGTTGGATCCTGTATTAGTTTGCCCAGTCGTGATGTTCTCCACGGCTTTCATGGTCACCCCAATTCGGGTGTTCATGACGGCCATCTTTTCTTGGATGACATCGATCGTTGTTCTGAATTTGTCAGCTAATCCATTGAACAAACTCATCATTGTATTTCGTAACACGTCGAACTCTTAGCCACGTCCCTCCTTGTGCGCGACAGAGCTATTGGGGCTACCAGACGATCTTGGGCTGCTCGTAGGAGCAACTCTTTCTTCGAACAAGGTCACTCGAAACATCAGTTCTGCAATTGACAAGCCATCCAGGCAGTTGCCCATTGCGTCGATTTCTACGACTTTTCCATTCAATTCCGTCACCCGTGCTTCTAGGAAGCGGATGGTGTTAGGGACTTCTTTGAGGAAGAGTATTTCCTCCTCTATTAAAGTAAGCCGGTCGACTTGTGATTTGGGTGTTGACTTTGTCGTCAACATGTTTTTGGTCTTTGCTATGTCACGGAGCTAACAAAGCTCTGATACCACTTGTCACAATCGCACTCTTGATGGCAGCAGACTTGCGATTGTGCAGCACTCACTTTCCAACGACAAGTGAGCTACCTAAGCCAATTCAGCCAATTCTCATTCTTGCGACATCGAACTCTTAGCCACGTCTCTCCTTGTGCGCGACAGAGCTATTGGGGCTACCAGACGATCTTGGGTTGCTCGTAGGAGCAACTACTCTTTCTTCGAGCGAGGTCACTCGAAACATCAGTTTTGCGATTGGCAACCCATCTAGGCAGTTACCAATTGTGTCGATTTCTATGACTTTTCCATTCAATTCTGTCACTCGTGCTTCCAGGAAGCGGATGGTGGAGAAGCCAGTACACAGTGGCGGCGTGGAGGAGTGACGAGCCTATTTGAGATAGACCCCACGATGTGGGTATTTTCGCACTTTGCATTTTCTTCTACTTGAACCTGAGACCTATGTGTTGTTAGGTCAACTTGACTTTTGATAAAACCGACTCCTTTGCAATGATATACCACCTATGGAATAAAACAGACCCTAATACCACTTGTTGACTTCTGATATTGTTAGATATAACCCTATCATTTAGTTAACCTTTCTTATTTTGTTGTAGAGTGATCCCTATTTCTTCAATTAAGCCACACAAATTAAGTGAATGGAATAGCAGGTCGGGGAGGGCATTAATTTAGTTGCCATTTTCTTTTCTATTTTAGGATAGGTTGTTATTTAAATATGATAATTGAATGACAAATTTCCCACACAAATTAAGTGAGTGGAATAGTCACGTAAGAGGGAGAGCATTAATTCAGTTGCCATTTTCTTTTCTATTTATAGGATAGGTTGTTATTTAAATATGATAATTGAATGACAAACAAAATGGGGTCTTCAGTGCATATTTTCTTTATGGGTTATTTTTTCGTTATTTTCTTTCTTCCAACAAATTTTCTTCGGCCGTTTTTATTCCGTCGACGATTTCCTCGCGATTGTTAGAAGTCAACAAGTGGTTGTCGAGTTTTCGTCGAGCGAGTGATGAAGAAGACGACCGCCTCTGTGTAGTACCCGATGCTGACGAGGTCCAACTACAACGAGTGGGCCTTGTTGATCCAGCCGCATAGGCGGTAAGAAGCCATGAAAATCTCGCAAGCACACGCGTGGAAAAGAAGGGGATCAAAAGAAGGAGTTGACTGATGACGGGCTGATCCAGTTCTCAAATTGGGGATTCGTGGGACGGTGAAATTCGAGACAGCTCCATCGTAGGGCGTGAAATCATCTTGTTCGTCGACAAAGGAGGCGAGCACCACAAGCTGACCTGACCTCTACTTCATCCCGAGGCTCAAGGCTAATCTTGTGAACCTGGGTCAACTCGATGAGGTCGACTGCCACATTTCCATCGAGCGCAAACTACTCAAGATCCGCAATGATTGACGACGGCTGCTCACACAAGTTTGGTGCACGAAAAACCGTCTTTACATCCTGGAGTTTGAGATAGAGCAAACCAGTCAGCCTCTCGGCCAGAACCGAAGGAGAATCTTGGACGTGGCATACAAGGTACAAGTACCTGTACTTTCGTGCTCTACCAAAATTATATAAGGAGAAGATGGTGCACGGTTTGCCAGCAATCGAAGGCGTGAGCAGGTTGTGCGATGGGTGCCTCATTGGTAAGTAGAGGCGCACCCCCTTTCCGTCTCAAGCATCCTACCACCCCGGTGAGCTGTTGGAGCTTGTGCACAGAGATATTTGCGAGCCCATCAAGCCAACGACCCCGGGCGTCAAGACCCTCTTCCTCTTGCTGGTCGATGACACAAGCCGCTTCATGTGGCTGATCCTGCTGCAAGCGAAAAGTGAGGCGATCAAGAGCATTCAAGCGCAAGCAGAGGCCGAATGCGGGAAGAAGATGTGAGTGTTGCGCACAGACCGAGGTGGAGAATTCACCTCAGTGAGCTTCAGTAAGAGTACTGCGACAAGCTTGGGATACAGCAGCACCTAACGGCGTCCTACTCCCCCCAACAAAACGGGGTGGTGGAGCGCCAAAATCAGACCATCGTCGGGACGCATGGTCATTGCTGTTGACGGGCGGGATGCCTGGGAGGTTCTGAGGAGAGGCAGTAATGATGGCCATCTACCTCCTCAATTGGTCGCCAACGCGAAGTCTCAAAGAGAAGACGCCACACGAGGCCTGGTACAATAAGAAGCCAGTGGTACATCATCTTCGAGTGTTCAGCTGAGTCGCATACATGAAGGACGCGGGTCCCCACAAAACTCGATCCCAGAGGCCTGAAGATCGTCTTCATCAGCTACGAACTCGGAAGCAAGACATACAGGTTCTATGATTCTGCGGAGGGGCAAGCTCACCTCGACGGAAAGACGCCACACGAGGCCTGAAAAAACAAGAATCCAGCGGTACGTCATCTCCGAGTGTTCAGCTGCGTTGCATACATGAAGGACGCGTGTCCCCACCTCACCAAGCTCGATCCCAGAGGTCTGAAGGTCGTCTTCATCGGCTACGAACCTGGAAGCAAGACATATAGGTTCTATGATCCTGCGGAAGGGCGCGCTCACGTGTCGCGTGACGTCGTCTTTGACGAGATCACCTTCTGGCAGTGGAACGACGTGACCGAGGTAGACCAAAACTCAAATCAATTCACGGTAGAGTACCTCATCACCGAGCTGAGAGAAGGAGGAGTGCAGCATCTGGAACTATCACCACCACCAGCAGTTGCACCAACACGCCTACACCAACCCCAACCCCAACCCCAACTCCGACTACACTCCCTGATCTAGTGGAGTTTGCAACACCTCGTACTGCAGATTCAACGCTGGATGCCGATCACGATGATGGGCCAGGTAACGAAGGATGGAAGACAAACTGGGAGTAGGTGAACCACCTAGAATGACGGCGCGCAAGCTCGATGATCGGAGTTCAAACAATAAGGTAGTCTAGAGATCGTTTGGATGCATGCATGCTAGTAATTTGACCCTACGTGGTAGCTTTTCGAGGAAATGATTTTAGGTAATATGAGTAGTGATGCATAATGTGAAGTTGAATGTATTCATGTTTTATGCTTATGCTATATATGTATGTTTGTGTTTAATTTATGCTAAAAGGAGGATGGGAAAGAGTGAACTCTATGCCCTAGGTGTGGGTGGATGTTATCATCTCGTTGAGCATCTATGTATATTCTGCATGAATTATATATGTTGATTCTAGATAATCATGTAACGACCCGACTTAACATACAAGTAAAGGTCAGGGTCGGTTCGAAAAATAATGTGATTTATTTGGAAAAGAGTGAAAACCATGCAAAACGATCATTTATTAGAAATCAAGTGCGGGTTACCACTTTAAAATTTTAAAAAAATAATGTCGCCTAAAGATATTCAAAACATGTAGGAAATTTCAAATAAAAAAGAAACCTAGTGTGACAGCGTAGTTCCCACAAACTAGGCATCCACAACATAGTTTAAATTAATAACAAAAGTGCGGAAACGTCTCTCCCACAAAATGAGACTACAAAAAAAAAAAAAAAAAAAAAAAAAAAAAAAAAAAAAAAAAAAAAAAAAAAAAAAAAAAAAAAAAAAAA
>NC_036650.1:2338099-2386261 GCF_002806865.2 Cucurbita pepo subsp. pepo | reverse complement strand
AAAAAAAAAAAAAAAAAAAAAAAAAAAACATAAAAATCCTTGAATCACCCTGTGTCTGACTTTAGCATCCTACTCGTCACCTCCGTGCCACAGCTTCGCCTGAAAAATCATTTGAAAAACAGGATGAGTATAAAAATACTCAGTAAGGAACTCTTCTATTAGGGTCTAACATATAAATCCTCATAAGGCGATCAACCAAACAGGTGATTATTGCCACCACAACCTCAACGCCACCTTTACTCCTTAAAGTGGTTATTCCTAGTTGGTTACCTGAAACACACAGTGTGTAACCATTACCACAAGGACCTCACCTCCTTATTTCCTCCAATTGACTATCAACGGCTGGTTACCCGAAACACACAGCGTGTAATCCTTACCTAGATGGTCGTTTTCTAGAATCACCCCAGAGGTGACTATTGGTGGCTAGTGACCCGAAACACATACCGTGTAACAATTGCCACAAATCCCTTAATCGTGGCTACCTACAAGCACAATATGTCGGCAATAGACACCTATCCAGACTACACAACCTAACCATATTATACCACAATCAAATTACACAACAATCAGATTACACACAACGATCAGATTACACACAGCAATCAGATTACACATACAGCAATTAGATTACACAAACAGCGATCAAATTAAACACACACCGATTAGATTACACTCGACAATCAGATTACACAGCACCTAGCCGTAGGACAATTCTATTCGACCCATTTTTCAAAAAAAGAAAATGTTTAGTTTCAATAGGCGTGTCCCTTACCTGAGGAGCTACTTTCTTGGCCTTTCCTAATCAACGATGGTCTTACTCCCCTCGAACTGAGTCTTCTTCCTACGTAGGCGTTGAATCTTTGTTGTGTTTAAATCTCTTGATGTCGGATCTGGCAACGACGATGGTGTTCCCTCGCGGCGGCGATGTAGGTGATTAACGGGGGTTTTGTGATGTAGGAAGGGGCATGGAGTGGTGTGGGAAACAGTCGGCTGCGGGACCATGAGCGTTGGGTGGTAGCGGCTTAAGGAAGAAAAGTGAAAAAGAGGGAAGGAAGGGCAGCAGGCGGCAGCAGAAAGAAGGAAAAGCGGTGAGTGGCGGTAAAAAGGGGAAGAGCGGCGATCGGCGACTGGCTAAGGGTTTGGCTCCTCTGCTGAACCCTGGAGCTTATTTTTTTATAACTCTCATTTTGTTATTGGGCCATGGGCCCAAAACATGGGCCTTACAATATTACCCCAAAAAGAAACTTTCGTCCTCGAAAACTTCACTTAAATACACAAGGTATTTGTTCACCATTCTCTTCTCGTTCTCAAGTGGCTTCTTCAAGCTGGTGATTCCACCATAAAACCTTGACCAACGTAATCTCTCGATTACGTAGGGTTTTCATTTCTCTATCCACAATTTGGACTGGTTCTTCCTCATAGTTCAAACCCTTATCCAACCACAGAGGTTTGAAATCTATCACATGCGATAGGTCAAATATGTATAGTCGCAACATCGATACATTGAACACATTGTGGACTCCTGAGAGTACAAGTGGTATGGCCAACCGGTAAGCTACTTGTCCCACTCGCTCCAAGATCTCAAATGGTCCGATGAAGTGTGGGCTTAACTTTCCTTTGCGCCCGATCCTAAGAACGCCTTTCATGGGAGTCACCTTAAGGAATACTTTGTCTCCCACCACCTCATACTCTAAATCCCTTCGTCTCACATCGGCATAACTCTTTTTCCTGCTTTTGGCCGTACACATTCTAGTCCTTATTTTCTGGACAACCTCATTAGTTGCTTGCACTAAGTCGGGGCCAAAAACAACTTGCGTTCTCCCACCTCATCCCAACACACTGGAGATCGTCACTTATTCCTGTATAAGACCTTAAAAGGTGCCATACCCAACATCGCTTGATAACTGTTGTTATAAGCGAACTCTATGAGATGCAAGTGTGTGTCCCAGCTACCGGCAAAGTCCAACATACAGGCTTGTAACATGTCCTCTAGAATTTGGTTTTAGCATTCAGTTTGCCCATCCATCTGTGGGTGGAATGCTGTACTAAACTCTAGTCGTGTACCCAACGCTTTCTAAAGGCTTTTCCAAAACATTGATGTGAAACGGGGATCCCTATCTAACACAATGGGTACCAATACCCCGTGCAATCTTGTTACTTCCTTCAAGTACAACTGAGCTCATTTATCCACGGAATAAGTGGACTTCCCTAGCAGGAAGTGAGTTGACTTTGTGAGTCTATCAACCACAACCCAATAACTGTGTAGCCTCTGGCCATCCTCGATAATTCCATGATAAAGTCCATGGCGATGTTCTCCCACTTCCATTCAGGTACACTAAGTGGTTGTAATAGCCCCGCCAGCTTCTGCCTTGTGGCTTGACTTGTTGACAAATCAGACACTTGCTCACAAACTTGGGCACATCACATTTCATATTCAGCCACGAATAATGTCGTTTCAAATCCTGATACATCTTGGTACTGCCAGGATGTAGGGCAAATGGTGAGTGGTGAGCCTCGGTTAGGATTTCTACTTTCAGTTCTTCTTCATTTGGCACACACAACCGCCCATGGTACAAGAGTACCCCATTGGCTGTCAATGAAAACTTCTCTGTTTGATTGATATCTATCAAACGTCTTGATAAGATAAGGAATCAACTACAAGGGGGGTAAGATTCAGATTACCTTGTTGATCGAATATCTCAAGGCAAGAACATTGTTTGAGATTCGAATCACTCCAGAAGCAAGATCGATCATGTCTAGCTTCAATGATTCTTGTTGATCAAATATCTCAAGACAAGAACACTTGATTGAGATTCGAATCACTCCACAAGCAAGATTGATCATGTCGAGCTTGAATGATTCTACATGCAACCTAAACTACATAGAGTTGCAAAGAAACTTAGCCGTGGCTAAAGAAAGCACAAATGCTTCTTTNCTCTCAGTTCATATCACGTCTTTTTCCAACAAAATTTGAATCACCATGTTGTTTATAAATAAGACATTGCTTCAAAGTCGGTTGTATCGTTAACTGGGCCAATTGAGCGGCGACCTCCCCCACGACCACCGCTAAACTGACGCATTCCAGATCCTACTGAATCGCTTTCTATGTGGTGATTATAGCAGACATGTGTGCTGATTTTCAGCTCAATGCATCAACTACCATATTCGCCTTTCCCGGGTGATAGAGTATCTCCACATCATAGTCTTTAACCAACTCCAACCACTTGCGTTGTCTCATGTTTAACTCCTTCTGAGTAAAGAAGTATTTAAGACTCTTGTGGTCAATGAAATTTTGGGTCATTTCTCCATAAAGGTAATGTCTCCAAATCTTTAGTGCAAATACCACTACTGCGAGTTCTAGGTCGTGGGTAGGATAGTTTCGCTCGTATTCTTTTAGTTGACGCGAAGCATAGGCGATAACCTTCCCATGTTACATGAGAACACACCCTAACCCACTTTTTGAAGCATCACTATATACTACAAAGCCTCCATCTCCTGACGGCACAGTAAGTATCGGGGCTGTTACTAAACTCTATTTAAGTTCCTGGAAACTATCCTCGCACTGATCATTCCAGGTGAACGACTTTTCTTTCTTGGTCAACTCAGTGAGGGGGGTGGCGATCTTGGAGAAATCTTGCACAAACTTCCGATAATACCCTGCATGACCAAGGAAACTTCGTACCTCAGTCACTGTGGTCGGGGAGGCCAATTCATCACCGCTTCAATCTTTGTTGGGTCTGAATTCACACTTGGAGAACTTTGCAAACAATTTTTCATTCTCAGAATGGTCAACAGTTTCCTGAGATGTTCCTCGTGTTGTTCCTAGTCTTGGAATACACAAGGATATCATCAATGAAGACGATCACGAAGTCGTCTAGGATTTCTCTGAACACTTTGTTCATCAACTCCATAAATGCTGCTGGAGCGTTGGTCAAGCCAAACGACATTACCCTAAACTCGTAATGTCCATACCTTGTGCGAAAGGCTATCTTTGAGATATAACTCTTCTTAATCTTCAACTGATGGTAGCCTGACCGTAAGTCAATCTTTGAGAACACAAATGCTCCTTGCAATTGATCGAACAGGTCGTCGATCCGAGGTAAAGGATACTTGTTTTTAATTGTCACTTTGTTAAGTTCCCAATAGTCCATGCAGAAGCGCATAGAGCCGAACTTCTTCTTCAAAAATATCACTGGGGCTCCCCAAGGAGACACACTTGGTCGTATAAAGCGTTTGTTTAGTAGCTCTTGAAGTTGCAACTTTATTTCTTTCAATTCAGCAGGGACCATTATGTACGGGGCTCTTGATATAGGGGTTGTTCCTGACTCAAGTACAATTTCGAATTCCACCTCACGCTCCGAGGGTAGGCATGGGAGATCTTCTGGAAACACGTCGACGAATTCTCTCACTACTGGCACTAAGTTAATGCTCGCCTCGGTTCGCCCTAATTCCACCACATGAGCTAATATCCCCCAAGCACCCTGGTCCTCGAGACTATCCCCGAGACCGTTCCACCCTGGTCCCCTTGAATTTGAAGCTTGGCTGATCAGAAGGTCTGAACACAACTTCCTTGTTAAAGCAATCAATGGATACATGGTTTTTAGCTAACCACTCCATCCCTAAGATGAAGTAAAAATTGGCCATATCTAAGACTATCGTGTCACACCCATCATGTGGTTTGACACACACAACTGACAATCTTTTACCCTCTCGAAGGCTTCCATACTTACCCCTGCGGGTACCCACAGACAACCTATACCCTAGCAGTTCAACTTCTACTCTTGCGTGTTTTACAAGGTTAGTGGAGATAAAAGAGTGGGTTGACCAAGAATCAAAAAGACCCATGCGTAGTACCCAAAAATAGAGAGTGTACCTGTGACTACAGTGTTGGAGTTTTCTGCCTCCTGGCGAATGGTAGCATACATTCGCCCTTGTTGCGGAATTGGCCTCGGGTTTGAGGTTGGTTGGTTACCAGGAGGTCTATTTGTACAAGTTGCTCTCTCTTGGGTGCAATCCGCGACAACGTGGCCTTCTTGGTGACAGTTGAAACATACCATATTCTTAAACCTGCACTATCATGGGTGACGTCTCCCACAATTCGTGCAACGTGGTCTGTCACGTGGCGTGTTCTGCGAGTGAGCCTTTGGTTGCATGTGCTCTTGGTTTAAATTTGTCTTGGCCTGGTGTCAAGGTACCTTTGAGGAGGTAGGTGACGTTTGCTCTCTCTTTCTCTTTTGATCAACCGACATGTTTAAGTGGGTTTGGGTGTCTTCTATTGGATATTCCCTATCGTCGAGCATCTCGGCAAGTCGGAGTGTTGTTGCATAGTCAGGTGGAAGGTGAGCTGACACCTCCCATTGGACATCGGGTCGCAAACCCATAACAAAACATTCTACTTTCAGCTGTTTTATTGACCATTATTGGGGAAAAATGGGACAAACAGATGAACTCTCGATCATACTCCTCTACTGACTTGTTTTGCTGCTCTATGCTTAGAAATTCACGTTGCTTCTTATATCATACCACGAGTTTGAAGTATTTTTGGAGAAACACTGTTCTAAATTGCGTCAAGGTGATGTCATCCTCATCTGCAGCAATCTCCCGAGAGGCTGATTGTCACCACAGTTTAGCATCTTCGCGTAACAAGTAGGTCACTTCATGCGTCGAAAAACTTCATCAATAGCCGACAACCATAATTTAGCTACGACAAGGTCCTTGGATTTTCCCTTGAATACTTTGGGGGTCCCGACGTTTGAAAGCTCGAAAATACTTGCTTTCTTCTGATGCGTTTGCGTCCCCTTAGTTGTGATGGGCCGTCTGCCTGGCACTTTGCGCTAAGGTCGGGATCAGTTGTGCCAATTGCCCATTTGTTTGTGCCATGGATTGCATCAGTCCCATCATCACAGTCATATTAGGTACTTACGAAGTATCAAGGTTTGCTCTCGATAGACTAATTGTGCCAATTGCCCATTTGTCTGTGCCATGGTTTGCTCTCAGTATCAAGGTTCTCCTGTACCCTTGCCGGCCCGCTTCGAGCATGTTTACCTCCCCAATTTGTTACTTGGCCAGACATCCTTTTGCTTGTTTCGTTCCTAATCTACAATTAATTACCTCGTAAAATTTCATTTTTTTTCAACTGAGTATTATACAACGTGTATTATACACTACTTTATGACTGACGAGTACATAAAACCACATATGATAGTCAATCAAAATATCAATACTCGACAATACATATTCGTACATTAAACAACATGCATTATCCACTAATTTTGATTTACAAGCGTACATAAAATCATCCATGATAACCAATGTAATTTCAATATTTGACAATACATATTCTTCCATATTATGGCCAAGCATGCCTGGAAGTGACGAGGGTTTGCCGTTCAGTCATGGGCGACTCTTTGGCTTACAATGTAAGCAGTTGACAAAATTTCATAACTGGGCTCTAATATCAACTGTAACGACCCGACTTAACATATAAGTAGCGGTCAGGGTCGTTACGAAAAATAATGTGATTTATTTGGAAAAGAATGAAAACCATGCAAAATAATCCTTTATTAGAAATCAAGTGCGGGGTACCCCTCTAAAATTTAAAAAAACAATGTCACCCAAAGATATTCAAAACAAAGTAGAAAATTTAAAATCAAAAGGAAATTTGGTGTGACTTCCTAGTTCCAACAAACTAGGCGTCCACAACATAGGTTAAATTAATAACAAAAATGCAGAGACGTCTCTCCCACAAAATGAGACTACAAAAAAAACATAAAAATCCTTGAATCGCCCCATGACTGACTTTGGCATCCTTCTTGTCACCTCCGTGCCACAGCTTCGCCTGAAAAATCATTTTAAAAACAGGATGATTATAAAAATACTCCCCTATTGGGTCAACATATAAATCGTCATAAGGCGATCAACCAAAACACGCAGCAGGTGATTATTGCCACCACAACCTCAACGCCACCTTTACTCCTTAAAGTGGTTATTCCTAGTTGGTTACCCGAAACACACAGCGTGTAACCATTACCACAAGGACCTCACCTCCTTATTTCCTCCAATTGACTATCAACGGCTAGTTACCCGAAATACACAGCATGGAACCCTTACCTAGATAGTCATTTTTTTAGAATCACCCCAAAGGTGACTATTGGTGGCTAGTTACCCAAAACACACAGCGTGTAACTATTACCACGAACCCCTTAACCGTGGCTACCTAAGGGAACAATATGCCAGCAATAGACACCTATCCATACTATACAACCTAATCATATTACACCACAATCAGATTACACAACAATAAGATTACACACAATTACACACAGCGATCAGATTACACACAGCAATCAAATTACACACACAACAATCAATTACACACATAGCAATCAGATTACACACACAGCGATCAGATTACACTCGGCAATCAGATTACAAAGCACCTAGCCATAGGACAATTCTGTTCGACCCACTTTTCAAAAAAATAAAACGCTTAGTTTCAATAGGCATGTCCCTTACCTGAGGAGCTGCTTTCTTGGCCTTTCCAAATCAACGACGGTCTGACTTCCCTCGAACTGAGCCTTCTTCCTACGTAGGCGTTGAATCTTTGCTATGTTTAATTCTCTTGATGTTGGATCTGGTAACGACAATGACGTTTCCTTGTGGCGGTGATGTAGGTGCTGGGCGGGGGCTTTTTGATGCGCGAAAGGGCACGAAGTGGTGTGGAAAACAGTCGGTTGCGGGACCGTGAGCGTTGGGTGGCAGCAGCTTAAGGAAGAAAAGTGAAAAAGAGGGAAGGAAGGGCAGCAGCAGAAAGAAGGAAAAGCAGTGAGCGGCGACAAAAAGAGGGAAGAGCGGCAAGCAGCGGCTGGCTAAGGGTTTAGCTCCTCTACTGAACCGTGGAGCTTATTTTTTTATAACCATGGGTACAAAACGTGGGCCTTACAAATCTAATATTTGCACCCTTAGTTAATTTTAATGACTCATTATTATGATAAGTTTAGGGATTTGTGGTTAGAGTGATCAGTCAATGAAGTTAGACCAAACCTTTCCCTAAGAGCATAACAGATCACCACGGCAAACGAAGCATCTTAGGGGTGTTCTTAGGCTACAAGTAATGTGAATGGTGTCTATAGTTTCATGGGGGACCAGAGGTTACTGATCAGTACCCATTGCTTCTAGTCGTTTCGCATGTAAAACGTGAGACCCAAGTCGTACAACCCATTAGTTGCATGGGATAAGGGAGGGGGGACTATCATGGCAAATGAGGTGGGACTATCATGGACCTGGGAGGTACTCAGCACACCCCTAGGTAAGATACCATATAGTCTCAAATAGCCATGCATGAGGTAGCGCCTCGTAGAGAAACACCCGTCATTCATATCTCGACATAAGAAACAATTAGGGTTTAAATGAAAGGACAGAGAGCCAAAAGATCCTGAAGGGGTTAAGACTAGAACCAGATGTTCTAAAGCCAATGAGAAGCACTATAAAACCTGTTAGGCCTAGAATGCGTAGAGAGCCTACAAGTAGGTGGCTTAATGAGTATAACTCTTATACTCATCCTTGCTACATTTTTCTTTTTTAGGTGCGTGAGGCATTCGGGTCAAGAGAGGGCGTGTTCGAGAGATCTGGATTGTCACAGAGGAAAACATGTCCCGGGCGTCCATCCAGTCTTTCTTTTTGTACACGAATATTCATGTCTTTCAATTTCGAATCTGGTCATAATTTTATTCTTTATGCTAAAACTTTATTCTTATGAAATAAATGATTTTCTTTTCGTTGATGTCTTTTCGAATTTTCATGCATACACACTACACAACATTGTCGTTTTGAGTCATGACTCGTAGTAAAATTGTAATACCCCGAGTAAGTATATAAAATAAATAACTAAATAAATAAAAAGGGGGAAAGAAAGGGGAAGACGTGTAGCAGACGCTACTGTACACTGTCGTCAGCCGTGCGTCAGAAGTTTGGCGGCGAAAGGACTCAGCTGCTGATTTTCGAGGCCTCTTTACAACAAAAAAAAAAAAAAAAAAAAAAAAAAAAAAAAAAAAANCAAGGATTTAAGGAGGGGTTGAGCTGGGTGGAAGGACACCATTCAGCGGGAAGCCTTGCATCTGAGAACGCCGGAAACCTTGAGTCGTGTGTGAACAGAGAGAGACAGAAGATCGGAGTTTCGTCTAGATCTACGAGGTTTAAGGATGGTGATTGTCTGAAGAATCGAGGAGGGAGATGGAAGGAAAAAAAAAAGAAAAGAACAGTTGGGGAAGAGGGAGGCTGCCTTTCCCCCGTGCAGCCTGGCATGGGCGCGCGACCAGCTCGTGCCGCCTGGACGTGCGGCCCAACAAAGGCCCAACCTGCAACGCCGGCCTTGTGCGGTCTGATTGGGCTAAGCTCTTTTTGTGTAATTCATCCGTTTTAACTCCGATTTTGGCACCGTTTACACCCCTATTTCTGTTTTTTTTTTTTTTTTTTTTTTTTTTTTTTTTTTTTTTTTNTCGTAGATATTATTTGAGGAGTTTGATAAATTTTAGAACTCCCTAAAGATATAGAGTCGAACAGAAGAAAAAAAAAAGAGAATATCACGCTGCTCAGGTAAGTGGCACCTCGAAACCTTAGATTTTAGCTATGCTCATAGTATGCATGAAATTTATGATGTAAGAAATATGTCTTAGGAGATTTTGCAGACAATAAGTTGAGATGACATATGTTGGATGAGATTATGTATGTTTGCTGAGATGTTACTGAGGTGCGTATGCACTACTTTATGAACTAAGATTCATGACTAGTTTTTCATGATTAGATCATTATGTTATGCCTCCGTCACATATGTTGCAGTATGAGCAGTTACCCGGGGACGGTTAGGGGTTCGTCAACTAACCTGTAATCATAAACCTGACTCGATTGTCAGGGGTCCGCGTAGCTATAGAACTGATCATTTTATTGTTGATGGTATATCGTGGGGACTTATAGGAAATTTGCCAGTTAATTTCCCATTAGTGAACCTGTCACGAGTGGCAGGGGTCCACGTTGGTACATTAGAGTTGGTTGAGAGATATTGCTCATGCATATGAGTTAGCGGTTATCCGGGGATGGTTAGAGGTTCGCCAACTAACCTCTAATCGTAAACCTGATTCGATCGTTAGGGGTCCGCGTAACTATATAATTGGCCACTTTATTGATGATGGTACCTTGTGGGGACTTATAGGAAGTTTGCCAGTTAATTTCCTCTTAGTGAACCTGTCACGTGTGACAGGGGTCCACGTTGGTGCATTAGAGTTGGTCGAGATTTATTGTTCATGCATATGAGTTAGCGGTTATCTGGGGACGATTAGCAGTTCGCCAACTAACCTCTAATAGTAAACCTGACTCGACTGTCAGGGATCCGCGTAACCATAGAATTGGCCATTTTATTGTTGATGGTACTTTGTAGGGACTTCTAGGAAGCTTGCCAGTTAGTTTCTTTTAAGTGAACCTGTCACAAGTGACAGGGGTCTACAGTAGTACACTTGAGAGTTGGTCGATTCCAAAAAAAATGCATGAACCTTGGGTATCGAGGTCGCGCCTCTAGGACCTTGAGATTTGAAGACGAAGAAGAGAGACTAGTAAAGACAAATAGCCTAGAGACCTAGAGACCTTAAGAGTATTCCGAGGGCTAGAGATCCAGATAGGACCATGAACCAAGAGAAACTAGAATGAGAAGAACCTAGGGTGTAGCCTATGGGTACCCACACGGGGGAATAAACCCCCATAGAAAATAAGATAATAAACACATAAGCAAGATCAATAAAACTTAAAAACCAAATATGAACTACCAGCAAGCTGCTTATTGAGTATATCTTATATACTCATTCTTGCTACTTTGTCTTTCTTTCAGACAAGACATGTTGGAGCGGTCGGGGCGGAGGCGCACACGAGCTGGGGGTATAGAGTTTTGCGCTGATGTCATATGTCTCATTGATATGTTTTCTTATGAACCCTTTTCGTTTTTCTTGGTTATTAGTCATCTATTCATGACTAAACTAAATCCCCTAATTAGGTTCAAAATAATAGATTTATCCTTTGGAGTTGACTTTGACGGATTTTCTCACATTTTAATTATTTTTTATTTTATATTTTTCTTGAATTTTTTGAAATTTTCTTACCATTTTCCTTTACTATATATCTAAAAATTCGACTCTCAATAAAATTTTAGAAGTGTCTTTAGAAGAAAAATTTAAGTCTTTAATTTCTTTTTTATTAAGTTGTCTTCCTCTATAGTTTAAGTTGTTTAGAACATGTGCTTGTGTAACCGCCATATTAAAAAAAAAACGTGTGGTCGCTGGAGACTCGCGAGAATTTCGGCACTTACAAGCTGTGAAACGTTGCGGAGTGAAGAGAGGGGGCCAACAGAGAAGAACCAAAGGAAGAAAGACGAGAAACGGACATCGGAGTACGGTTTACGGAGGAGAGAGAAAATAATCAGAGTTTTTTTCCATGTGAATCGGGTAAAGAAGATGAAGTCCATGGACTTCGGGTCGGATCCGGATCGGGTACCCAACCGATAACCCAACCCCAAAAGTCATCTGCCCTTGGCCCAGTCACATGCACAGCAAGCCCAAATATACATGCAGCCCAGATTCACTCTCACGGTCTAGTACCCGTCTGCACCAACACCCACTACCCATTGCCTCGGCCCAACATTCGCCTCGGCCCAATACTCGCTTCAGCCCAGACTTGCAGTAGCCCAACACCAGCCCGCGACCTGCATCTCGACCCGCGCCACGACCCGACTCGATCTTTACACGCGTCAGTTCCTGGTTTCGTCACGTGTTTCACATGCAGCAAAAGTCTTCTTGCTTAGTCAACTTAAACGGCTCGGCTCGGCTCCACAGCTCGGAACTCGATCCTTCCAATGATTATAAAAACTAGATGTTTTCGAAATATATATTTATTTAGATGCAACCGAACCATTATTGTGTGTATTGATGTTTTCAAACTATATATTTATATATTTATACACGAGGATGGATGCTGTTTTTCTCTGCATAATTGTTGTGCTCTTGAACCCTCGAGCTACCATTACATTTATTCTTGATCAAATGCTTTCAACAAAAAAAAATAAAAAAAATATCCATTACATTTTAAAAGTAGCACTAATATCATAACTCTTCTTACTGATATTGTCCACTTTAAACGTGAGGTCTCACGATTTTGCTTTTGGTTACCTAAGAGGTCTTACATATAGAGATAGTATTTCTTATTTATAAACTCGTGATCAATCCCTTTATTAGTATATGTGGACTCCTTTCCCAACAGTCTTCCAATTGAACAAAGTACATCATATATCCCTAAAGGCTATGGAGCCCTCGAACAAAGTACACCATTTGTTGGACACTTGAGTCACTTTTAACTACACCTACGTAAATCACAATTTATTTGTTCAATATTTGAGGAGGATTCTAGTGACATGGTTAATTTAGGGCATGTCCACTATGAACAAATTATTAAAGAGGGTCATATTAGACCATTAATGGACAAATTGTTAAAAGTTAGATTATATTATTTTTCTATCAAAGAACATTTACGTGGAAAGGTTTTAAATCACTAAATGATTCAAGTGAGTTGTCTAACTTATTACTAATTTCATCTGTTTGTAAGCCTATAAAAACGGTTTTGCAATTGATTTTAAAACTTATTTGAATTAGTTTGTATATGTTGGCGCCCATATGATTTGGAAGTGTAGTGGATTTATATAAGTGAATTAAAATCTTCCTTTATATTTGTTTGAATGTTGCTCATCTGCCCTTTCCTCCCTAATCTACAAACTCACTCTCACCTACCACTTTATAATGGTCTCGTAATTAGCATAAACTCATATATCAATTTTTATTAATCAATTTTCAAAATTAGTAAAGTTTATGCTTTAATAATACAAAATTAATTAATTGAAATTTTTAATTAATCAATTTTCATTTCCTAAATTATATATAGATCAATTGAACCCTAAATCAAAAGTTGCACTTTTGTAGGATAAGTTGGGCTCATTAATATAATTATTACAGGAAACTCATTTAAATCCAAACATCAAAGATAAATTACATAAAAAAAAAATAAATTAAATGAGTGGAATTATTGAGATTAAGAGTTTGGAGGTAAATTTTGTTTAAAAGAGAGGATTTTCCAACCTTTTTTTATATATAATATAATAATTGTAAATTTTTTTAAAGTTTGGGTTAGTTAGCTTAAGAACACGTGACACAGAATGCCATTTGACAAAAAAATATTTTGAAAAAAGATAAGTGTTGAGCGATACGTCATCAAAATTTGTGGTCTCACGTGCCCAAAGTTTGGCTAGTTATTGGGACGCGTGGCAAAATGTGGGCCCAAACAAGTGCAGGAGGGCACATCATCAACCTTTGTGGTCTCATGCTAGAGAGATTTTTTTTTTTTTTTTGGCCCAATTCAAAAGTTTGGATTGGTTTGATGGGTAATACCCCAAAAATTTTTACAACCCAACTTAATATTTTATTTTCGTATGGTTGTTCCGTGGTTAACCTTTAAAAAAAATTAAAAATTTTATTTATCTATCATTAATATTAAAAGTTCACAAAAAACGTAAATCAATCTATAATCATTCAAAAAAAACTCATCAACCACAACAAGTGAAAATGGTAACTTGGTCAACATAGTCGAACATTGCTATAGAAAGAGATAAAAATGCTTGAAAATTGGTTAGGAGAAAAGTAAGGAAAATACAGAAATAAATCATGAAATTAAAAAATAATAAAAATAGTTAGTTTAAAGAAATTACACCTTAACAAAAAAAAAATACTATAAAAATATTTTGCTCGAATAGATTTACTTATATAAATTGGAGGTCTTAAATTATCACAAAATATATATATATAAATTGTGGTATAATAATGCTGTAATTAGAGATAATACATACATCAAAATTATCAATTTTATAATAAAATTTTAAACTAATTTTTATCCATTCAATTTTGTCCATAATTTTAAGGGTTACAAGAACTCCTAAAATAATCAAGAATGTTATCAAGAGTACTCAATGTTGATTATAAGCTACCGTAAATACTAGAACAGTGAAAATATTTTAAACTTTTAATAAAATTTTGTATTTAAATTCATTTACTTTCCACCAAGTCCGATGAGAAATATGATAGATGAAAGTAAAATGAATTTTAGGGGTGTTCCCAATCAACACAAATATAGAAATTCAATATGCTTTAAAATTACTCAAATACATGTATAGTCTATAAACATCCGACACTATATACTTTTGTTTCAAAATAACTTAAAGATAGGTATAAATCATATTTAAAAAAATAAGCAAATTCGACAAGAGTTGAGTCAAACCTCTGCTCATAGTAAACTTAAACTACCATTCCACCATATCTATATATACATTTGAATTCTTAGCGCATATATTTTATAAGTTATTTCTGGATCGGGTCAACCCAAGATTTTTTTCCTATGAACTCGAAACTAAATCACGTAGATTCGAGTTCAGGAAAAATAACCCAATTCAATCTCTATAATTCGAGTTGGATTGATCCAAATTTTGGATTGCGGATTGCGGATTGGATGTATACCCGTGATCTGTAGAAATCTTTTTAGGATATGCTTGGACTATAATGTTAGAGCCCAACATTAAATCTTTGTTCATGGCCCAATATAAAATAATAATAATATAATGAATAAATCTTAGGGTTGAGCTATTTAGCCAAATGGGCCAATACAAAATAATAATAATAATATAATGAATAAATCTTAGGGTTGAGCTATTTAGCCAAACACCATTGTCTTTGTCGAAACCAAAAATGTAAACACGGTACAACAAGCCCACCCAACAGAATTGGGATTGGAACCAACCTCTATAAGGGTCGAATATATTTGTCAAGGTGGTGTGTTGTGTGCTTCATAGTTACATTTGGTGGTTGATAAGCATTGGGTAATTGATGATTGTTAATTTGTTGCATGTGTAGTTATATTTGATGATTGGGTTTGATATGAGTTGTATGACAAAATATAAGTTGGTTCATGAATTTTGGAACCTATAGCATGCATGTTGTGTTTGATGGTGATGGTTAAAGAGCTTGTGGTAATAGTTACACGCTGTGTGTTTCGGGTAACTAGCCACTAATAGTTATTCAGGTGATTACAGAAAATGATTATCAAGGTAAAGGTTACACTCTGTATGTTTCGAGTAACCAGCCTTTGATAGTCATTTTAAGGACATGTTAGATTTCTTTGTGGTAATGGTTACGTGTGTGTGTTTTGGATAACCAGTATTTTAAGGAGTAAAGGTGGGTGTTGATTTTCTTATTGTAATAATTACCCGCTTCGGGTGATTAACCATTAGGGCCCTCGATTTTGATTGATCCCCTTGTGACGATTATGTATTTGATCCAATAGGAATATCTGTTTTTTTTTTTTTTTTTTTTTTTTAATGGTCTTTAGGCGAAGTTATGGCAAGTAGGGTGCAGAAGTCAAACATGGAGTGACTCAACGATTTTATTTTATCCGTATGGATAGACTTGTATAGATAGACTTTTGACACTTTTTGTTCGTTGATTTAAACGATGCTTGTGGAACTAGGCGGTCACACCAGATTATGTTGAAGAAGTCGCAAGATTTTAATAAATAACTTCATTAATTTTATAACTATCCAATTATTTTTTCTTTGTAACGGCCCTAACCGTAACTTATAAGATAAGTCGGGTCGTTACATGAATAGTTATCTCCTTAAACAGTTTCTTTATTTTTAACTTTGACGCGGGTGACCTTTTATACATGCACAAACTTTCCCTTTATTATCAGAATAAACAAAAGATAGGAGAAGGATGAGCTACCCATTATAGCATTTATCAAATAAATAAATAAATAAATAAATAATTAATTAATTAATGAGGTCAATTAGCTATAAATACAACCTTTTCCCTTCATAACATATAATACAAACACGCCCACTCACACGTGCCTCTCATCAATCAACCCTTTCATTCAGTAATAAAAAGAACCTATAACCAATGTTACTGTCCACCGCCGGTCACATGATTGGCACGTGAGGAAGAACAAGACTTTGAAGAAAAAAGATAATAATAGAAGAATTTGAAATGCGTGGGTCCTTTATTTAACATATTCTAGAATGAATATAAAATATTAGTTTTTTTTTTTTAATTTTTATAATAATTAATTAATTAATATCACCTACTGTGTGTGTTTAAGGGCCCATGAGTGTCCATCCACTTTTCATAACCAACCATGTTCTATAAATCTAATTGAAAGAATTTTCTCAAATAAATATTATTTATTCAGTTCAACGTTGAACCCATTTATTTTGTTTATTTATTTATTTATGTAACTAATTGATTATATAAAATTTCATTGGGAAAAAGCAAACTCTTTGCTAATTCCTATTATTATCTAATTTAGGCTTCTCAAAATGATCCATTTTTTTTCATCCATGCAAATCAACCAATAACTTCTGCATATCAAAATTCATCTTGGTAAAAGTTTCATTTTTTACTGGATGACATTTTATTTCATCAATGAATAACATAAATGTATAAATTTATATGGATGTATAATATTTATTTGAGAGAATATTTTGAACTTAGAGGTTAAATTAAAAGACAGCGTGATTTTAGCTGAGAATTAGGAGGTAAAGCTTATGGAACATGGTTGGGTACGGAAGATGGATGCTTGTGGGCCCTTAATCACACAAAATATGGGGAAGCGGACGTTGTTTAATGAATTAATCATTTATTTATTTATTAAAAGAGAAAAAAAGTAATGTTTTCTACTTATTCTACATTTTATTAGGTAAGGGACCCACACATTTCAAAACATACAGACCACTAGGCCATCGAAATGGAAGCCCCAACAAACCGAGCGGATGGACGGATAGACCTCCTCAGAACAATCAAGCGGGGACATCTCGAGGGCCTTACCATCAAAAGAACCACCCGACGACGCCTTTGCAATGCATACTGTGTAAAGGCCCCCACAAGGTATCCTACTGTCCTCATCGGGCCTCTCTCACTACACTCCAAGTGTCCATTCAAGAGAGCAATGAGGCAAGGGTCGAGACTTTGCTAGACAAGAAGGAAGATCACGATAACCCCCGAATGGGCGCACTCAAATTCTTGTCAGCCCTCCAACGGAAAGTCGAACTGAAGGAGATAATAGAGAAAGGGCTCATGTTCGTAGATGCCACAATAAACTCTCGACCGAGCAAGAGCACTCTGATAGACTCTGGAGCAACCCACAACTTCATTGCCGATCAAGAAGCCAGAAGATTGGGACTCACCATAGGAAAAGACCCGGGGAAAATGAAAGCTGTCAACTCCGAGGCCTTGCCTATTGTGGGAGTTTCCAAAGGAGTCCCCTTCAAAATAGGGGATTGGACTGGAGAGTTAGACCTTGTCGTGGTTCGCATGGACGACTTCGACGTGGTACTTGGGATGGAGTTTCTCCTAGAACACAAGGTCATCCCAATGCCATTGGCAAAATGCTTGGTGATCACCGACCGCAACCCCACAGTAATACCTGCAAGCATCAAGCAACCAGGTAATCTTCGAATGATCTCGACCATACAGCTGAAAAGGGGACTCGCACGAGAGGAACCTACATTCATGGCCATACCACTGATAGAAGAAGCAACCACCGAAGAGACTGTCCCAGAGGAAATCAAGGAAGTATTAGACAGCTATACCGACATAATGCTAGAGAGTCTACCCCAAACACTACCACCTCGTCGAGGCATTGACCATGAAATCGAACTCCTCCCCGGGGTTAAGCCGCCAGCAAAGAACGCATACTGGATGGCTCCGCCCGAGCTAGCCGAATTGAGGAAACAACTAGACGAGTTGCTGAAGGCGAGATTCATTCGCCCGGCAAAGGCACCTTATGGAGCCCCGTACTGTTCCAGATGAAGAAGGATGGGACGTTGCGTCTGTGCATAGACTATAGAGCCTTAAACAAGGTGACGGTACGCAACAAATATCCTCTACCGATAATATCCGACTTGTTCGACCAACTTCACGGGGCCAAGTACTTCACGAAGTTGGACTTACGATCAGGATATTATCAAGTACGTATTGCCGAAGGGGACGAACCCAAGACGACGTGCGTAACAAGATATGGGGCCTTTGAATTCCTAGTAATGCCCTTTGGCTTGACAAACGCCCCAGCTACATTCTGCACGTTGATGAACCAGGTTTTCTACGAATACCTGGATCAGTTCGTCATAGTGTACCTCGACGACATCGTTGTTTACAGCACAACCCTCGAGGAACACAAAGTGCACTTGAAGCTAGTGTTTGACAAGCTCCGACAAAACCAGCTGTATGTGAAGAAGGAGAAATGTGCATTCGCACAAACATGCATCAACTTCCTTGGACATGTCGTCAGATGTGGACAAATTAGTATGGATAGCGACAAGATAAAAGCTATCCAAGAATGGAAAGTTCCTACTTCCGTATCTGAATTGCGGTCCTTCTTAAGACTAGCCAACTACTATAGGCGGTTCGTCGAAGGGTTTTCACGACGAGTCGCCCCATTGACAGAGCTGTTGAAGAAAGACCTCCCTTGGTCGTGGTCGAATAATTGTCAAATGGCATTTGAAAATCTGAAAACAACCATGACGAGGGGTCCTGTCCTCGGGTTGGTAGATGTCACAAAGTCATTTGAAGTAGAAACCGATGCTTCCGACTTTGCTCTAGGTGGGGTCCTTATTCAAGAAGGTCACCCCATCGCTTACGAAAGTCGAAAGCTCAACGATGCCGAACGAAGATACACTGTCTCCAAGAAAGAAATGTTGGCTGTAGTCCGCTGCCTTCGAGTATGGAGACAATATCTCTTAGGATCACAGTTCGTAGTGAAGACGGATAACAGCGCCACTTGCCACTTCTTTGATCAACCAAAATTAACAGCAAAACAAGCCCGGTGGCAGGAGTCGTTGGCCGAATTCGACTTCAAGTTCGAACACAAAGCAGGAAAGAGTAATCAAGCAGCCGACGCGCTGAGTCGGAAGGGCGAACATGCGGCCCTGTGCATGTTAGCCCATATTCATTTAAGTAAGATCGATGGATCGATGCGCGACATCATCAAGGAACATTTACACAAAGACCCATCGGCCAAAGATGTCGTCGAACTAGCTAAAGCTGGAAAAACACGACAGTTTTGGGTTGAGGGGGACCTCCTGATAACCAAAGGAAACAGATTGTACGTCCCAAGAACGGGGGAACTGAAGAAGAAGCTCATTCAGGAATGTCATGATACCTTATGGGCCGGACACCCTGGGTGACAAAGAACATACGCCCTAATAAAGAAGGGGTACTTCTGGCCAAACATGCGAGACAACATCATGCAATACACCAAGACGTGTCTCATCTGCCAACAGGATAAGGTTGAGAAAGCCAAGGTCTCTGGACTCTTGGAACCTCTACCTGTGCCAACAAGACCCTGGGAAAGTGTATCTCTGGACTTCATAACACACCACCCAAAGGTCGGGGAATATGACGCCATCTTGGTTATTGTAGACCGGTTCTTAAAATATGCGACATTCATCCCCACTCCCAAATTATTCTCGGCGGAACTCACAGCCCAACTATTTTTCAAACACGTTGTAAAGCTATGGGGCATTCCGTCGAGCATCATCAGTGATAGGGATGGCAGATTCATTGGGACATTCTGGACTGAGTTATTCGCTTTCTTGGGAACAACCTTAAACATCTCCTCGAGTTATCACCCTCAAACCGATGGACAGATAGAACGGTTCAATTGCTTGCTCGAAGAATACTTACGTCATTTCGTCGACGCTCGCCAAAAGAACTGGATACAATTGTTAGATGTCGCCCAATTTTGCGTCAATTGTCAAACAAGCTCGTCTACAGGGAAGAGTCCCTTCGAAATTGTAAGTGGACGACAACCGGCCTTACCCCATATTATTGATCATCCTTATGAAGGAAAAAACCCTCAAGCTCATAACTTTATAAGAGAATGGAAGTAGACGACAGATATAGCCCGGGCATATTTAGAGAAGGCTTCCANGCACGTGTCGGGCGTTATTACTTTTGGAATTGGTACGTGAGAGGCACGTGTCGATGGTGGGCGTTTGTATTGTATGTTAGGGCGGGAAAGGCTTCCATTAACATGATTATTTATTTGTTTATTTATATATTTATTTGATTGTTTATTTATTTATTTGGTAAATACCGTGTACATCCAACCTAGCAATCCGTACCAATCCAACCCGAATTATAGGAGTTGGGTTATTTTTTTTGAATGACTCGATTCGATTTTGGGTTCATAAACATAAACNCCTAAAATTCCGAGCAGGAGATCAAGTCCTCATCAAGCTGAGACCAGAACAGATCAGATTTCGTAGCCGAAAGGACCAGAGACTAGTTCGTAAATATGAAGGCCCGGTTGAAGTCCTTAAAAAGATTGGGGCTACCTCCTACCGAGTTGCACTACCCGCATGGATGAAAATCCACCCCGTCATTCACGTGAGAAACTTGAAGCCCTATCACCCTGATCCAGACGACGACCAACGAAATGCAACCACAAGACCGAACATCGATCTGAAGCAAAAAGAAACAAAGGAAGTGGAAGAGATCCTAGCCGACAAGGTTAGGAAGATAGGAAGACCTGTACGGACGATTCGTGAATTCCTTGTCAAATGGAAGAATCTCCCTACAGAGGAAACAAGCTGGGAACGCGCCGAAGATCTGAACTCCGCCGCCACCCACATCGCAAGGTATGAAAGTAGTCGGTTGACAGGGACGTCAACCAATTAGGTGGGGGAGGATGTCACGGTCATGCTCGTCCAGGGCATGTTGCCCATGGCCGCATGCCCATGACAAGCCAAACCCTTGTCATGTCTTTTCATTCTAGTGTTTTTCCTTTTGTACTTCTAGGGCGTATGACGCCTCAAAAATATCATGTCTAGGCCTGCCAGAACTAAAATGGCCCAGAATGTACTATAGGGGGATATGACTAGTCGTCAACTTCTCCCTACCCAAGGTTATATATGCTAAGTCGTTGTTATCTTTCTCTTGCTTGCTTATATAACGTCTCTTTCTAAAATCTCGCTCTCTCCTCGTTTTCTAAAACCTTCTTTTAAAATCGAGGCTAGAGGCTCGACCGTACGTCGCTTGGCCGTAGGCAACGCAAGAACAAATTGGCTTAACTCACTTGTCGCTGGAAAGTGAGTGCCGCACAATCGCTAGTCCGCTGCCTTCGAAAGTGCGATTGTGTCAAGAGGCACGTGTCGGGCGTTATTACTTTTGGAATTGGTACGTGAGAGGCACGTGTCGATGGTGGGCGTTTGTATTGTATGTTAGGGCGGGAAAGGCTTCCATTAACATGATTATTTATTTGTTTATTTATATATTTATTTGATTGTTTATTTATTTATTTGGTAAATACCGTGTACATCCAACCTAGCAATCCGTACCAATCCAACCCGAATTATAGGAGTTGGGTTATTTTTTTTGAATGACTCGATTCGATTTTGGGTTCATAAACATAAACCTTGGGTTGGTGAGACTCAAACAAAACTTATAAAATCAATTAAAAAATTTAGCATATTCAAACGTATGTCACAATGGTAATTTGGGCTTGCTAGTACTACTACCTGTGAGGATTTGACATGAGCAGAATTCATTTTTTTAATAAATATCTTCATTAGTTTTAGAGTAACTAATTTTTAAAAAATGTGGTATTTAGTTGTTTAAAGTTGAATATGTTAAGAATGTATAGATTAGTTTGTATTTGTTTGTGAACTTTTAATATCTTATATCTAAAATTGTATGCAATAATTATGAACGGTGGATAAATAAAATTTTAAAAAACTAACAACTCTACAATCCAATCCGAAAATAAAGAGTTGGGTTGAGTTGGATCGGGTTACCCATCACATTAAAAAAAAATTCAAGTTAGATTGGGTTATGAAAATTGAATATATATTTTAGGCTATTAACATTAAAACACGACTGTGAGCATTGCAATGTTGTTGCAAGAAGTGGGAAGGAGCACGCTCAAGTTTCAAAAAGCACGCTCTCAAGTTTCATACGCTATATGTGACGTCTCAACGCTACCATTGCAACACCTTTCAGCCATATTTTCAGAATTTATAAAGGGAAACTTCGGACCATAACTTTTTGCTAAAACTCTTGGTATAAACACAATCTTCTCTCTCTAAACCAACACAATTTATGCTTTCCATACCATAACTTAATGATAAGATAACCCCACTTTGCAATTTCTTTTTTTTTTTTTTTTTTTTTTTTAGCATTATGGATAATTGAGTTTCACATTTATATACTAAACTTTTTGGGTATTAATGAAGAGAAAAATAACTCCAACCTTCCAATTCATAGACAATAAACGCTCATTGTAGTGTCATGATCTTAATAGAAACCTAAAATATATATTCAACATTTTGAAATGTTAACCAATCAATTCAACCCAAAAAAAATCAGTTTAAGAGAAATGAAAGTAAATTTGCATTAAACCCTTCAAAAAAAAATTCAAGAAATGTTTTGAAAAAGGATGCAAAATTAATTAATTAAATTTTAAATTTAATTAATGAATTTGAATACATTAAATAATTATGATTTTCACCTAAATTTACAAATTGTGGTATAAAGCATAGTCAATCATGTAATCCGGACAAAAAAAAAAGTATAGTATACTAATAAAGTTGTGGGAGATACATGATTTATGTTTGTGGGTGATCAAAGATTTGTGGTCCCATAAATATTGAGACCATGTGATTATGTTCCATTCTCAACTTAAAAAAATTGGGATTCAAACATCAGTCACGTTAATTTTATATTTTAATTTTTCTTTATCATTTTAATAGATTTTTACTGTATGAAATATTGATGAAAGATCAATAATAAACATGCACGACTTATTTATTTATAATGTTCAATGACATAGCAATTATGCATAAATGTCATCTTCACATATAAACATTCATACATATCTAAATTAATATATACTTTGTTTGTTTTTGTTTCTATGCTTTTCGATTTCTCATGTTTCCTTCATTTGTGATCGTTTGTATATGAATTTACTCATTCAAATATCACTTCAAATTGAGTTGTATCGGGTGAAAGTAATTTCTTAGCTACCTATTTGATTATTTGTTGTATTGAATATAGGGCAAAAAAAATAATAATAATAAATAAATAAATAAAGAGCAAAAGGTTAATTAAAAAAATTCTTTTGAAAAGGTAAATCAAATTCCATTTCATCACATTAATGATTAATAATTAAGATCAAAGAATTTGATTAATTAATTAGACTTAAACAGAACATTTAATTATAAGTGTGTTTGTTTATGTGGGCAGTTGGAAGCTTCGTAGAAAATATGAAAAATAATTAAATTAAAGAAAATAAAAAAAAATAGAGCCAAATCTTTGTCTTTCCTCACGAGCTTGTGGGCCACTTTTTATCCGGATGCATATGGGGACTCGTCACGTTAACAATAGAAGAAAAAGAGTGAGAATTTATAGTATTAGAGAGGGGCGAAATTAACCCTAATTTGTGAATTACAAATATTAGAATTGAAAAGTTTAATAGATCTAATTTCAATTTTGAAAAGATTCAGATGAAAGATTATTTGTATTATAAAGATCTTCACCAACCTTTGTTGGAAAGTTTCGAGGAGGTGTATCTTATCAACAACCGACATGTGCCACTTACGCTGCCTCTGCAGAGTCCTTCTCTAACATACAATACAAACGGCCACCACCGACATGTGCTACTCACGAGCCAATTCCAAAGTAATACCAATACTCCCTAACATACAATACAAACGTCCACCACCAACACGTGCCACTCACGCGCCAATTCCAAAGTAATACCAATCACTTTGTCCTTAATTTAAGGTCTAAAATTCAAAATATTCTCTCAAATAAATATTAGTATCTTATATGACTTTGACTTTGTTTTCGGACTCCGCAAAGACCTTATACTAGTGGACATGTATTCCTTACTTATAAACTCGTGATCATTCTCTAAATTAGCCAATATGGAACTCCCTCCCAAAATCTTCAACATGACATGCTAGCATGAGGGAGTGAAAGACATAGAAGAAGGCCAAGTTTTAGAGACAAAAGAGGAGGAGAAAGCGAGTCTTCGGAACAGGGTCCATTTAAGAATCCAAATGAAATTAAGATAAGTCCCCACACAAAAATTAAATTAATATATGGGCCAACACTGTTGCTCCATTGTTTCCTTTGCCTTTAAACAATCTAATCTAAATTAATATACAGTGAAAGCTGACATGGTGCGGATTTTTCTATTTTCTTTCAATTTATATATATATATATATATATATATATATATATATATATATATATATAATTAATAGTTGAAGAAATAATTGCAAAATTTATAAAACTTACCATTAGTAGGAACCCCACCTTGAGATGGAATTAAGTAAGAAAAATGTTAAAGATCTGAAACAAAACTAAATGTAATTGAGATGAATTTGGGCAAATGCAATTGAGATGAAAGTAAAGGCACACTTCTCCACACAAACTTTTTCTCTTTTATTCGGAACTCCACTTTTGATCCATTTTTTTTAATTAACCTTTTGCTCTTTACTTTCCCTCTCATTCATACTCCATATTTGTATTTGGAACTCTCCTTCTCTCTTTTCGTTTTGTTCAAATGTTCATAGCTTTATTTTCGGTCACTAATTCAGTTTGGAGTGATATTCGAATGGGTGAATTTTCTGAGATCCCATATCGGATGGATAGAAGAACAAAACATTCTTCACAATGGCGTAGAAACCTCTACCTAATAAACATGTTTTAAAAATCTAAAAGTCATAATATTTGCCTCCAACTGTTACACACATGATTTGCTAAAGGTTCACAACAAACCCTTTGAATTATATAAACAGTGGAGAGTGGAGAGTAGAGATTAATTGGTATTATAAATATTCATTAAAACAAAACCCTTTTAACAGTTAATGTAACTATCTACCTGAATAACTTTTAATCAAACAGACACAAACAGTGAAGGAAACATGAGAAATCCAAAAGCATAGAAACACAAACAAACAAAGTATGAGATTCGTCTTCCGCCTCCATCATCCCAGTCACTCCCTCTTCATTCACATAGCGACACCGAGTAAGTACATGCGCACACTTCGAAAGCAGTCACAGCAACCAAAGCACACGCAATGGCGCATATGTATACTTTCCTCTCCGCAACTCTGAACCTCCCATTGTTGAGTTCCCTCACCTGGAAACCGTAATTCACCTCCAACCCACCATAACCTTCTTCATTTCTGGCCTCCAAGATAAGAGCGCGTTCCCTCAAAATCATGTTGAGCGTGTTAAGAGAGCGGAACATCATACTCACATTCTGCAACAACATCAAAAGGTAGAGAGCGGAACAAGAAAGACTCAACCCCACGACCATCCACAAAGGAACACACTTGTGGGAGGAAGAATTGCGAGAGAGAGCAAAGAAAAAGCTCCTCTCCCAGATGAGGTACCCCAAAGCTATGTGGTGGAGTTTGCTCTCCAACTCACCAACCCTTGCTTCTTCAACATTAGCAGCGGCATTCAACGCCTCAAAGTTCCTGTCCATGGGCATGCCAATTGGAACCCTTAACCTATTTGATTGGGGGAAGATTTGGGGGTGGGATGGATTATATAGGTGGAGAGGGAAGGAGGGCAGCCCTATTCCAATCACTTTCTCTCTCCTCTTCAATCATCAAACGGAGTTTATTGCTTTCCCTCACCTGCCATTATTTTCTTTGTTTCATTATTTTATTGCAAATTCAACCAATAACTTTGGGGCATGTTTTCGAAGTATATATTAATTTGGATATGACCCACGATTACCGTGCATACGAATGTTTTCAAGCTCTAATTTAGATGTGAGGATGTTTCTGCATAATTACTCAGGTTGTTGAATAACACTATAAGCAACTAAAATGATATTAGAATTTAGAAATAACATCATCACACCATCTCAATTTACATTAATTTTGAAAAACTAAAAATAATAAGTTAATTTCTACAGTAAGATAGGCGGTGGAGACTCCATGGGACCACAAATCTTGGTAACCCACAAACGTAATCTATGTACCTCCCACAACTTTATTAGTATAATGGGCATTTTGTCGGTAATTATATCATTAACTATACTTTATACCACACTTTATCCCATAAAAAAATGTAAATTTAGGTGTAGACTCCAATTTTGAGCACAATTTATCTTTTCACTTTCTCCATTTGTTGCTCAACTTCCATTATTCTCACCAACACAAACACGAACATGAAACAAGTGAAGAAGAGAGCTGAGTGGTGGAGTGGGAGAGAGCGGTGGAGATTATGTACATATATTTATCTGTGAGGGTGTGCTGCTGCTGCCTTTCTTCAACATTGTTGCGCTGGTTAATCAAGCTTTATATATGGTTTGGATTAATATATTAAAGAATAAAAACAATAAGTTTCAGAATTTATAAAGGGAACTTTGGTTATAGACCATAACTTTTTGCTAAAACCCTTTGTATAAATGCAATATTCTCTCTCTAAACAGACACAATTTATGGTTTCCATACCATACCATGATATAATGATAACTTAATCCCACTACCAATTTTATTTTATCTATTTACAGCTATATTGTCATAACTCTCTCTANACCCCACGACCATCCACAAAGGAACACACTTGTGGGAGGAAGAATTGCGAGAGAGAGCAAAGAAAAAGCTCCTCTCCCAGATGAGGTACCCCAAAGCTATGTGGTGGAGTTTGCTCTCCAACTCACCAACCCTTGCTTCTTCAACATTAGCAGCGGCATTCAACGCCTCAAAGTTCCTGTCCATGGGCATGCCAATTGGAACCCTTAACCTATTTNTAAACAAACAATTAACAGCTATATAGTGAATCATCATCTAACTTTATTTATCTATNATTGGGGGAAGATTTGGGGGTGGGATGGATTATATAGGTGGAGAGGGAAGGAGGGCAGCCCTATTCCAATCACTTTCTCTCTCCTCTTCAATCATCAAACGGAGTTTATTGCTTTCCCTCACCTGCCATTATTTTCTTTGTTTCATTATTTTATTGCAAATTCAACCAATNATTTCAGATTTCCATAATTTTGCACTAGTCTCCACTGTTTATATAACTCAACAGGATAAAAGGGTTTGTTGTGAACATTTATTTATACAAATCATGTGTGAGATAACAAATTTACATGTAGAATTATATATCACAGGTCATGGGGTTGTTTGCTCCGTTATCAAGGTACCGTACATGTTGGTCTCCATTCGGTCTTCTCCTTTTATGAGAAGGTTCGTCATAACTTTCTTTTCGTTAAAGATTAACAGGTTGGGCATCTTTTCGGCCAACATTAGTGCGGGCTCTTGATCCTGTGTGAGTGTGAGGTTTGCCTCCTCATTGCGCTTCTTCTTGCAGCATTCTACCGCATAGTGCTCATACTCTTGTCTTTCCAGGGTTGACATTGCCATGGGTTTGTGAGGCATTGTCACGACCTCCTCTATCACCACGTACGCGGCCATGTCCGCGACTACATCCACGACCTCTGTTTTTCTTGTTATGGTTGCCACGTCCCCTCGTACTTGAAAAGAAAGGGTCAGTCGCATCATTCCTTTTCGTCCATGCGAGTCACTCCTCATGTGTGAGTAAGAGGTGTTTCTCCTCCTCTTTGTCTTCATAGCCACGAAGTCTTTCTTCATGAATCTTAAGATGACCAACGACCTCCTCAACTAACACGTTCTTGAGGCCACTAGACTGCTCGATGGAGGTAAAAATTTGCATGAATCTTGGAAGAACAGCTCGAAGAAACTTCTTGATGACGGAGATCTCCTCTACCATGTCGCCTAATGAACGAATGCCGCTGACGACTGTCGTCAACTTCATGGAAAAGTTTTCTATTGACTCACAATCCTTCATGTGGATAGCCTCGAACTCACTCTTCAAAGTCTGCTCCTTTGTTTCCTTGACATGTTTCACTCCCACATTCATTGTTTGCTGGTCTCCCACGCTGCCTCTGCAGAGTCCTCTGCCAAGATGAGAAGAACGTCCTCTGAGAACTTGTCAACTATTACCACAAAACTTGGTCCACAACTTGTCAACTATTACCAATTCTCCTATAGTTGCTCCATAAGTTGAAGTAACTTATTTTACCAAGTTTACTAACAATTCTACTAAGGTTATTCCTATTCCATAAGTTAGAGTGACTTGTTCTACTGAGTCTACTAACAATTCTACTAAAGTTACTAAATAAGTTAGTAAATTGTTCTACTCGCCCAAGTTTATTAGCTCACAAACCATGTAAGTCACGATACGAATTTTTATGAAGAAATACTTGTAGGGATCGTTTGGATGCATGCATGCTAGTAATTTCACCCTACGTGGTAGCTTTTCAGTAATACGAGTAAGGATGCGTAATGTGAAGTTGAATGTATTTATGTTTTATGCTTCTGCTATATATGTATGTATGTATGTGTTTAATTTATGCGGAAAGGAGGATGGAAAATTGTGAACTCGGTGCACTAGGTGTGGGTGGATATTATTGTCCCGTTGAATATTGTCGTTTTGAGTCATGATTCGTAGTAAAATATTGGGTCGTCACAGTTTATTTGTTTACTGTTTATTTTAACATTTGATATCTTATTCAACAATGGAAGTTATAATAGAAATTGGTGATGTCCAGCACTAATGCAGAAAGGCAACTCCCACCCTCACATATAAATGTAGAAAAAAAAACGATCGACCATTAAAATTCCTTGTCGGCCTGTTCATGAGAATAATGAAAGTTAAAGAACAGTTGGAAAAGAGAATGGAAGAAGTGACAGCCATGAGCCATAAGCAAGAAGGCAGAGTGAATTACTTTGACACCAACAGTTAAGAACCAAAGGAAGAAAGACGAGAAACGGACATCGGAGAGAGAAAATAATCAGAGTTTTTTTCCATGTGAATCAAGTAAAGAAGATGAAGTCCATGGACTTCGGGTCGGATCCGGATCGGGTACCCAACCGACAACCCAACACCCTAAAGTCATCTGCCCTTGGCCCAGTCACATGCACAGCAAGCCCAAATATACATGCAGCCCAGATTCACTCTCACTGTCTAGTACCCGTCTACAGCCGACACCCACTACCCATTGCCTCGGCCCAACATTCGTCTCGGCCCAATACTCGCTTCAGCCCAGACTTGCAGTAGCCCAACACCAGCCCGCGACCTGCATCCCGACCCGCGCCACGACCCGACTCGACCTGTACACGCGTCAGTTTCTGGTTGTGTCACGTGTCACACATGCAACAAAAATATTCTCGCATAGACAAACTTAAAGGGGTCGGCTTGGCTCCGCACCTCGGAACTCATCCTTAACTCATCCTTCCAATGATTATAAAAACTAGATGTTTTCAAAGTATATATTAATTTAGATACAACCCAACTATTATTGTGTATTGATGTTTTCAAACTATATATTTATATGTTTATACATGAGGATGGATGCTGCTTTTCTCTGCATAATTGTTGTGCTCTTGAACGCTGGAGCTACCATCACATTTATTCTTGATCAAATGCCTTTAAAAAAATATCAATTAAATTTTAAAAGTAGCACTAATATCATAACCCTTCTTAATAACCCTTCTTAATGGTATGATTTGTCCACTTATATCATAACCCTTCTTAATAACCCTTCTTAATGGTATGATTTGTCCACTTTAAGCATAAAGCCCGACTTTTGGTTATCCAAAAGATCTCATACATATGAAGATAATATTTCTTATTTATAAACTAATGATCAATCCTTTTATTAGCAAATGTGGACTATTCTCCCAACAATCCTACGGTCAAACAAAGTACATCATATAGCCTCCTTTGAGTCCTATGGAGCCCTAGAACAAAGTATATCATTTGTTTAACACTTGAGTCACTTTAGACTATATCTTCAACAATCATAATTTCTTTGTTCAATATTTGAGGAAGAGTCTGCTGACATGGCTAAGTTAAAGGGCATGGTTATGATATTGTCCACTTTGAGCAAATTGTTAAAGATGGTCATATTAGACAATTTCGAAAACATTTCTCGAGAAATGTTAAGACCACTAAATGGGTTTGTTAATTTATTATTGGTAGAGTTTGTTATTTTTATAGTTTACTAATTTCATAGTTTGTGCATGCTCACAACATTTGGTATTAGAGCCACATCGCACCCAACTGTGAGAAAATAAACTGCAATTTTCTTGATAAAAGGAAAAGTAAGTTAAAAAAGATTCAAAGTATGGTAGCCGAAAACAATTTCGTTCTATCAACAATTCCTAAGTTTGATGGACATTATGGTCGCTTATGAAAAACTTTTTTCGCTCAAAAGAATATTGGTCTTTAGTGAAGACTAGAAATCCCTACCGCACCAAAAGGAATGGAAATTACGGAAGTAGAAAAAAAAAAAATTGCAGACCAAAAGCTAAAACACTTGAAGGTCAAAAATTATTTGTTCCAAACCATTGATCGAACTATTATGTTAACGATCCTTAATAGAGACACTGCCAAACAACTTTGGGACTCTATGAAGCAAAAGTACTAAGGTTCCACAAGAGTCAAAAGAACATAGCTCCAAGCTCCTAGGAAAGAGTTTGAGGTCCTACAGATGAAAGAAAGCGAGAGTGTTGATGCATATTTTGTGCAAACTCTCACCATTGCAAATAAGATGAAAATTCATGGCGAAAACATGAAACATGTGGTGATTATTAAAATTCTTTTTATATCAATGATCTCAAGGTTTAATTATGTTATATATTGGATTGAGGTGTTTAATAATTTAGACACATTAACTATCAATGAATTGCAAAACAACCTGCTGGTACATGAGAAAAGAATGAATGGACGCATAGGTGATGAACAAGCACCAAAGGTGACATACGATAATAGAATCTGTGGAAGATGAGGTGATCCAGCTCTTGAAGCTTTTCAAGAAAGAGAAAGAGAGAGACATTCATTCAACAAGCTACAATTGATTGTTATAAGTGTCATTAATTAAGTCATTTTAGATATGAGTGTTCTCAATAGGAGAAAGACGCAAATTATGCTTAGCTTGAGGAGGAAGAAGAGATGTTACTGATGTCATATGTGGAGCTCAATGAATCGAAGAGGAAAAATGTTTGGTTGCTTGACTCGGGTGTAGCAATCATATGTTTGAGTAGGTTGACAGCGGAAATGATTTGGAAGTGCGGTGGATTTATAAAAATGAATTAAAATCTTCCATTTTATATTTGTTTGAATGTTGTTAGATTTGTATGAGTGGAAAAGTGACCATCCCTGTCCTCTACATCTGCCCTTTCCTCCCTAATCTACAAACTCACTCTCACCTACCACTTTATAATTGTCTCGTAATTAAGATAAAGTCATATGTCATTATAGACTTAATTTCAATAATTATTTTATTATTTAATGTATTTTTAATAATTTTTTTTATGCTTAATATATTTAATATATTAAATATTGGTGGTTGCCCTTCAAACTAAATACATTATTCTTTCTTATATTCCATGTATCTAATATTTAGATATTAATTTCAACTCTTTCACTTATATATATACAGTATTCAATACATATAATATATTAAATACGAACTCTTCAAATTTTTCTTTTAACTAGATTAATTCTGTTATGAATTTTTTTTTTTTTTTTAATTTATGGATTATTTGTTCTAATAATACATAATTAATTAATTAATTAAAATTTTAAATTAATCAATTTTCATCATTAAATTATAGGTCATTGAACTATAAACTTAAAGTTATACTTTGATAGGATAAATTGTATTTATTGATATAATCATTACAAAAAAGTCGTTTACATTCAGAGCGAAGATAAATTACATAAAAAAAATAAATTAAATGAGTGGAATTATTGAGATTAAGAGTTTGAAGGTAAAATTTGTTTAAGAAAGGATTTTCCAACCTTCTTTTTATATAATATAATATAATAATTGTAAATTTTTTTGAAGTTTAGGTAGTTACCTTGGGAACACGTGACAACACAGAATGCCATTGACAAATTTTTTTTTTAAAAAAAGATAAGTGCTGAGCGACACGTCATCGAAATCTGTGGTCCCACGTGCCCAAGGTTTGGATACTTATTGAGACACGTGGCAAAAGGTGGGCCCAAATAAATGCTTGTGGACACATTTGGTTGAGAGATTTTTTTTAGTCCAACTCAAAAATTTGGGTTGGTGGAAGGGGTAATAACTCCAAAATTTTCATAATCTAATCTAACACTCTATTTTCAGTTTGGGTTATCCAATTGTTAACTTATAAAAAAGAATTTAAAATTTTATTTATCTACCCTTTATAATTATTCGATAGAATCTTACATAAAAAAATATTAAAAGTTCACAAATATATTCAAATCAATCTATAATCATTAAAAAAAATCGTCAACAATTAAAAATTGTAACTTCTTAGCGTAGTCGAACATTGCTATAGAACTAGAGATAAAAATGCCTATCCTTATGGAAAATTGGTTAAGTTACATAACAAAAATAAAAACTACTATAAGAATATTTTGCTTGCCTTCAAATACATTTACTTATATAGAGTTGGAGGGCGGAAAAAAAAAATTTATAGTATAATAATACTGAAATCTAGAGATAATAAATACATCAAAATTTAGAATTACTTACGTCAATTTTATAATAAAATTTTCAAATCCATTGAAACTAATTTTTATCCATCTAATTTTGTGAATTTTAAGAGTCAGAAAAACTCCTAAAATAATCAAGAATGTTATCAAGAGTGCTAACTTGATCATAAGCTACCGAAACACTAAGATAGTAAAAATATTTTAAGCAACTATGGATAAAAATTTGTATTTAAATTCATTTACTTTCTATAAGTCCAATATAAAAAATGATAGATGAAAGCAGAATGAATTTTAAAGTTGTTTTTCAATCCACACAAACATAGAAATTTAGAAATTTCGAGTTCCAACAAAAACTTTATTAAGAATTTGTAAAATAAAAACAATATACTTTAAAATTACTCTAGTTTATAAACATCAGACATATATTCAAAATAACTTAAATATAGGTATAAATCATATTCAATAATTTATTATAAACCACCTATCATAAACTATATTATTAAAATAAAAATAAAATTCATCGATGATTATTGGTTAGTTTAATCATAAACCATATTATTAAAATTAAAAATAATATGAAATATTAATATAAAAAATAATATAAAAAAAATAAGCAAATTCGACGAGAGTCGAATATCCGCTCATAGTAAACTCGAACTACCACCCTACTAGACCTGTATATACGTTTGAATTCTTAGTGCATATATTTTATAAGTTATTTCTGGATCGGATCAACCCAAGATTTTCCTCCTACGAACCCGAAACCAAATCAGGTCAATTCGAGTTCAGGAAAAATAACTCAACCCAACACCTATAATTCAAGTTGGATCGGTCTGAATTTCGAATTGCGGATTGGATGTATACCCCTAGTGTCGTGGGCCTACCACAACACTCCTTTTTTTACTGTAAAAATCTTTTTCAGGATATGCTTAGACTATACTGTTAGAGCCCAACATTAAAATCTTTGTTGGATCCATTACAATTTATAAGACACATGTTTTTGGGCCCATGGCCCAAAATAAAATAATAATAATATAATGAATAAATCTTAGGTTGAGCTATTTAGCCGAATGGCCCAATACAAAATAATAATAATAATAATATAATGAATAAATCTTAGGGTTGAGCTATTTAGCCAAACACCATTGCCTTCTTCGAAACCACCATTTAGAGGAATGAATGCCTTCTTTGAAACCAGTGAATGTAACTACGATGCAACCATTTAGAGGAATGAATGTAACTACGATGCAACAAGGCCACCCAACGGAATTGGGATTGGAACCAACCTCTACAAGGGTCGAATATATTTGTCATAGTTGTGTGCTGTGTGCTTCATAGTTACATTTGGTGGTTGATAAGCATTGGGTAATTGATGATGGTTAAATTGTTGCATGTGTAGTTACATTTTATGATTGGGTTTGATGTGAGTTGTATGACATAATATACATTGGTTCATGAATTTTGGGACCTATAGCATGCATATTGTGTTTCATGGTGATGGTTAAGGAGCTTGTGGTAATAGTTACACGCTGTGTGTTTCGGGTAACTAGCCACTAATAGTTCTTCGGGTGATTGCTGAAAATGATTATCAAGGTAAGGGTTACACTCTGTGTGTTTCGAGTAACCAGCCTTCGATAGTCATTTTAAGGACATGTTAGAAATCCTTGTGGTAATGGTTACGCGTGTGTGTTTTGGATAACCAATATTTGAAGGAATGAAGGTGGGCGTGTGTGTTTTGGGTAACCAATATTTTAAGGAGTAAATGTGGGTGCTGATTTTCTTGNTCTTCGGGTGATTGCTGAAAATGATTATCAAGGTAAGGGTTACACTCTGTGTGTTTCGAGTAACCAGCCTTCGATAGTCATTTTAAGGACATGTTAGAAATCCTTGTGGTAATGGTTACGCGTGTGTGTTTTGGATAACCAATATTTGAAGGAATGAAGGTGGGCGTGTGTGTTTTGGGTAACCAATATTTTAAGGAGTAAATGTGGGTGCTGATTTTCTTGTGGCAATGATTACCAGCTTCGGGTGATTAATCATTAGGGTCCCTCAATTTTGATTGATCCTTGTGACCATTATGTATTTGACCCAATAGGAATATCAGCTCATTTTCTTTAAATGGTCTTTAGGCGAAGTTATGGCACAGAGGTGACGAGTAGGGTGCAGAAGTCAGTCATGGGATGACTCAAAGATTTTATTTTATCTTTATGGATAGACTTTTGGCATATTTGTTCATTGATTTAAACTATGTTCGTGGAACTAGACGGTCACACCAAATTATGTTAAACAGGTTACAAGATTTGAATAAATAACTTCATTAATTTTGTAACTATGAAATTATTTTTGTTTGTAACGACCCTGACCGGACTTATGATCGTTACACTAATAGTTATCTCTTCAAATAGTTTCTTGATAGGATTATGTTTAACTTTGATGCGAGAGACCATTTATACATGCACAAGCTTTGACTTTATTTTCAGAATAAACAAAAGATAGGAGAAGGATCACCAACCCATTATAGCATTTACCAAATAAATAAATCCATCAATAATTAATTAATTAATCAATCAGGTGAATTAGCTATAAACACAACCTTTTCCCTTCCCAACATATAATATAATACAAACACGCCCACTCACACGTGACTCTCATCAATCAACCCTTGCATTCACTACTAAAAACTTCATCAACCGCCGGTCACATGATTGGCACGTGAGGAAGAACAAGACTTTGAAGAAAAAATAATAATAAAAGAACTTGAAATGTGTGGGTCCTTTATTTAATATATTCTAGAAACAGTATAAAATATTAGCTTCTTTTTGTTTTTAAATAATTAATTTAATTAATTAATGTCACCCTTTCCCGTAATTATTTGGTGTTTAAGAATGTCCATCCACTTTTTATAACCAACCATGTTACATAAATCTAATTCAAATGATTCTGTCAAATAAATATTATTTATCCAGTTGAACATCGAACCCATTCATTTTGTCACTCCTCTCCCCCACTAATTTTATTTATTTATTTATGTAATTGATTTATAAAATTTCATTTGGAAAAAAACCAAGTCTTTGCTCATTTCTATTATTATCCAATCTCAAAATCATGCATTTTTTTCATCCATGCAAATCAACCTAACAACTTCTGCTATCAAAATTTGTTCCAGTTTTCATCTTGCTAACCTTTTCATTTTTTTGTGGATTGACATTTTATTTCACAAATGAGTACCATAAATAAATAAATGAAAGGATCAACGTTTAATTAGGTAATATTTATTTTGAGAGAATATTCTGAATTTCAGAGGTTAAATTAAATACAGCGTGATTTTAGGAAGCTTGTGTAAGATGATAGGTTGGATCGGCATTTGTGAGCCCTAATCATACAAACTATGGGGAAGCGGACATTGTTTAATGAATTAATCATTTCTTTATTTATTAAAAAGAGAGAAAAAGGTACAATTTATTAGGTAAGGACCCACACATTTCTAATTCTTTTATTCTTCTTTATTTATTATAAAAAAATTGAAGTTTTTGGATAACCAAAGTTTTTCTCAAAATTTAGAGCACGTTGGAATCCCCACAAAAAGAAAAAAAATTAGAAAAGATACTTTTGGAATTGGTGCGTGAGAGGCACGTGTCCGTGGGCGTTATTACTTTTGGAGTTGGTGTGTGAGATACGCATAAGTGGTGGGCATTTGTATTGTATGTTAGGGCTGAAAAAGCTGCCATAATTGTTTATTTGTTTATTATATTTATTTGATTGTTTATTTATTGGGGTTAGGTTACATTTTTCTAACTGGAATTGACTCCGTTCAATTTTGGGTTCATGTACCTCCTGGTCCACTCGACCAAACAAAACTTATAAAATCAATTAAAAAATTTATTTTTACCATGGTAATTTAGACTTACTAGCTTATTAAAATCAGTTTAAGGAAATGTGAGGAACAACCGATCTTCCCAATGATATAAAGTCTAGTCAAATGTGAGAAAAGATGTGAGAAATAATTAAATGAAAAATCCTTTTTCAAAGGGCAGGGTTAGTGAGAAGAAATTAGAATATTTAAATTAATTTATTTATGTGAAGAAAAAACAAAAAGTCAAAAATCGAAGGAAAAAATAAGTGTGTTTGCTTATGTGGGCAGGAAGCTTCGTAGAAAATATGAAAATAATTAAATTAAAAAAAAAAGGAAGGCAAATCTTTGTCTTTCCTCACGAGCTTGTGGGCCACTTTTTATCAGGATGCATAGCCGGACTCGCCACGTTAACAACAGAAGAAAAAGAGAGAATTTATGCCTCCAAACATTGGAAAAAGAGAGAGAATTTATGCCTCCAAACATTGGAATTCAAAAATTTATGTATATTATAAACATCTTCATGAATCACTCTTGGAAAGTTTTGAGGAAGTGTATCTTATCAACAACAAAGATGGAGAGATTAAAAGAAAAAAGAGGTCGACACAAAAACTACGATAGAAAATCAGTGGACATTAAATGACATAGATATATTCTTGGTCACGTAAAACAATCTAAGTCAAACCGAGTCAATTTAGAAAAAATAATCCAATCTCTATGATTCGAGTTGGGTTGGTCCTAATTGTCGGGTAAGAACTACACCTTTAGCATTTACAAAATAAATAAATAAACAAATAAATATATAAATAAACAAACAAATAAAGTCAATCAATAAAAGCCCCCTTTCACTCCTTAACATACAATACAAAGGCCCACGACATGTGGTACTTGTCACAATCGCACTTTTAATGGCAGCAGACTTGCAATTGTGCGGCACTTATTTTCCAACGGTAACGATACACCTTTTGAGGAGAGAGGAGAGAGAAAAAAAGAAAAGAAAAGGGAACGCCGAAAATCTTGTGATTTTCTGCAGGATGCATTCAGACTCCCGTAAACCCTAGGAGTGGCCGCCTCCTTTAGGGAGAAGGGGGCGCCAGTGTGTTTCGAGGCAAGAGGAAGCAGACGCGCCATCGGAGAATGGACGAACGACGACGCATCCATTGGCGACAGTAGCCAAGCTCTGCGATTAGGACCGTCGGGACCTTCGGATGAGGAAGACGCAGCGGTAGGCGTGGGTCGACCCTCGGCATTCCGCGAGACGTCTCGGTCAGCGTGCAGCCTGCCCTTTGCAGGCCGCGTTCGGATACCACCCCGGGGCCTCGTTCCCTTTTTGGCTCAAACTGGAGGCGCGCCAGAAACCCTGCGCCGGTGGTGTTCGTCGCAACCATCGATTTCGGCTCCATCGGCGACTTCGCGAACCTCCGGCTCGGCTAAGTGCGGCTTGGCAGTGCGGCTTGGCGGCGCAGCTTGGCGGCTCGACATCCGAATAGTATACCGATTCCTAGGTTTTCGACCCTTCTGGAGCCATTCCCACCCTTGTTTCAACCATCTGAGGTTAGTATAACCCCACTTTGACAAATAGCTTGTGATAGGGACGTATCTTCGTAGCTAGGCACGAGGGATAGTTGTGAAAGCGCTTTAAGTGTATCATGTTATTTTATAGGAGGTAGTTGGGCGCTGGAGTTAGCGTTGTGGGTAACTTCGGCCAAGGCCAAGGAGGTAAGTAACCTTACTGTTGGGGTTAGTTATGTATGTATGTTGGTGCGTGCCCTATGGCCCTTGTATGCACCATATGTTCTTGCTGTATGCTAGGTTGGATGTTTCTTGCAGTAAATGCTATGCATGCTATGTTTATGTATGTGATTCTTGCAGTGAATTGCTATGTATGCCATGTTTATGAATATGATGTTGTGACACGGTGTGTTGCCCTGTATGTATGATGAGCTTGATTGACATGTCATGATTGTAATGAGAACCCCGCATGCCATGAATGAGATGACTAGTATGCTATCATATACTTGCTCAATGTGGACCCGGTTATGCTATGTAATGCGGCGAGGGGATGGAACGTTGTATGTATAATGCCATGGAGGTAAACCTTAAGAACCTCATGCACGCTATGGTTATGTACCTGGGGCACTCCCCCGTTATGCTACTGATGGTATGGATGCGTATATTCGATATTGTGTTTGCCACGATATCATGCAGGCCCTCCTTTGCCCGTGGCGTCCGGTATTGTATTCATACATACCCGACCAAGGCAGGCCCAAGGAGTTCGCTTGTGAGCTCCCCTGGTGGGCCCACAGTCACACACGTGGGCCATGTGTGGGAAATTACCATGCATCCACCCCCGCCCGGACAAAGCAAGGGCCTAAGGCCATGGGAAGGAATGGAAGACAGACCCCTCTCTCAGCTTCGTTCTTCTAACACTGTGCGGCATGTATGGTTATTATGTGCGACATGTATGGTTATTATGTACGACATGTATGGTTATTATGTGCGTTATGTATGGTTATTATGTGCTGCAGTTACGACTGTTATGTGCGACATGTATGGGTATTCTGTGCGACATGTATGTGTGTTGTGTGCGTCATGTATGTGTATCATGTGCGACATGTAGATGTATTGTGTGCGACTGCTCGTCTCCGAATGTATGAATATATGCTTAACCCCAACGTGGGCCGACTTACTGGGTATTTTATATAATACTCAAGCCATGTGCTACCCATATTTTTAGGTAAGGGCCAGGCTCCCATGTACGGCTGACGGTGGATGACGCGAAGGGCCATGAAAATCTTGAGGAGAGTTCGTAGTGTCGTAGGCCCCTTGTTGGATTCTTTTGGGTTCATAGTTTTGCGATTGTTTCCTCTAGTTCTCTATTGTTTACTTCTAGGCTAGGTTGTTATAATTGTTTTCCTAGGTATGAACTGCTTATATTGATGAATGCATTATCGTTATTGAGACTGTCTCACGTGAACTCTTGTCTTGTTGATTAGACGAGTATAAGGTAACGTCGCTAATTAGGGTAGAGAAAATTAGGGGCGTTACAGTTGGTATCAGAGCCCTAGGTCACAGATCTTGTAGACTGGTCTACGATGTAGGCCTAAGGCATTTCCATGGTCCTCCAGCAACCACACCGTCACCGTCAGGTATGTGTATATAGTGTAAGAGAGAATTACGGATGTACGCACTTGTCCTAATGTTGATATTTTCCATGATGTGCCAGATTTATGCTTGTGTGTGTGTCCGGCTAATGCCATTGCATGTGTACAAGACTTATGCTCTTGTGATTGTTCATAGAAGTGGGTAGAATAACATGTAACCTCATCACTATTGCTAGGGGTAGATATGCCACCCAGGACGTGAGGAGGGAATACCAGGAGGCGAACCCCAGTTAGGGGTAGGAGCGTGAGGAGACGGGGTCCCGACCGCGAGGACACCAGGGAGGGGCCCGACGTAACAATGACGTGCCCGTGGCCAGCGACACCCCAGCCCGCCCGAGACTCAGCGACGGAATTGGTCGACGTATTGCGTGTCGTAGTACGAAACCTATCCGGTGGCCAGCCTGTGAATGACTCCGCCTCCACTAGGGAAGCCAGGTGCCTGCGGGATTTTAAGTGAGGTGACCCATAGACCTTCAAGGGGGCCTCTAACGACCCGACCGAGGCACAGTTGTGGCTGAGTTCCATAGAGACTGTATTCAGGCTGAAAAACTGCCCTGAGGATCAAAAGGTGGAATGCGCAGCATTCATGCTACGTGTCGATGCTCAGGTATGGTGGCGCTCCACCTGGGAGCTTATTAGACCTTGGGGGNCTCAGGTATGGTGGCGCTCCACCTGGGAGCTTATTAGACCTTGGGGGGGGGGGCGGAATCTCATGGACAGAATTTAAGGAGGCCTTTGCAAAGGCGTACTATCCAGAGGACGTCCAGACCCGCAAGCATCAGGAATTCACTCACCTGAAACAGAGAGGGCGTTCGGTTACTGCCTATGCTAGAGAGTTCGCCAAGTTGAAATGCTTCGCCCCGGACTTGGTAGACACCGACTACAGGACAGCCCGTCGGTTTATGCTGGGGCTGGACCGGAAGATACGTAACGTGGTTGAAGCGATAGCACCCACGACTTACGCTGACGCGCTGAGAGCAGCACGGGCCATGGAGAGGACCAATGGACCGAGCGAATCTCGCTCGTCGACCTAGAGACAGAAACGACGCAGTGACCGAGATGACCGTCGTGGGTCCCGCTCACCAACCGAGAGACGGAGGCGACACCGTGACTGGGGTGACCACCACGATTCATCCTCATCGTCACCATCGCGGCGACCAACCAGACGGCGCCGCGATTCATCCTCATCGCCGCCACCGAGACGACCAGACAAACGGCGCCGCAATCCTAGGCGGGGCCAACAGGGAAGAGAGGGCAGGCCAGACGATCGACCCAAGTGTAGCGAGTGTGGGAAGACCCATTGGGGGCGCTGCCTAGCTCACTCCGGGGCCTGCTTCTGATGCGGGAAGGAGGGTCACTTAGTCAGAGACTGCCTGGGAGGCCGCGTCAATGACATCGGGGGCCAGCAAAGGTCACTACGCATAGTAGATGCCCCCACCCAGAACCGTCCTCCAGCGAGAGCCTATGCCTCCACTAGCAGGGACGTGGAAAACCCGGATGCGGCGGTGACTGGTACACTATCCGTCCTTGGTCATTTTGCTTTGACGTTGTTTGACTCCAGATCTATGCACTCCTTTATTTCCACTGATTTTGTTAGTCAAGCGAGGATAGTGTTAAAACCCTTGTTACACATTTCTAGTAGGCACCCCGGCAGGGGTGGATATGGTCGCCACCTATAGGGTAAAGGATGGTCACGTAGTAATATTAGGGGTTAGCTTGGGTGTAGACTTGATGGTGGTCGATATGACTGTGTACGATGTAATCCTAGGCATGGACTGGTTAGCGGAAAACCATTGAGGACCAGGTTCAGGTTCAAGGGCACCAGTCTGGGTACGATGTCCAAGGTGATATCGATGATGAAGGAGAAGAAGCTGGTCCGGCACGGGGCCTGGGTGATACTAGCCATCGTGGCAAGGATCAAGGAAGAAGACGTCCCCCTAACTGAGTTGCCTATAGTGAGTGAGTTCCCAGACGTGTTTCCAGAGGACCTGCCGGGGACTCCTCCATCTCGAGATGTCGACTTCGCTATAGAATTGGAACCAGGGACCAACACCATATCCAAGGCACCGTACCGCATGGCACCAGCAGAGCTAAAGGAACTTAAGGTGCAACTACAAGAACTACTAGACAAGGGGTTTATCAAACCGAGCGTGTCACCTTGGGGCGCACCGGTATTATTCGTCAAGAAAATGGACGGTTCCCTGCGCTTATGCGTCGATTACAGGGAACTAAATAAGAGGACAGTGAAGAATAGGTACCCCCTCCTACGCATCGAAGACTTATTTGATCAGCTCAGAGAGGCCACGGTGTTTTCAAAGATCGACCTTCGTTTAGGTTACCACTAGATCAAGATAAAAAAATGAGGACGTGCCAAAAACAGCTTGCAAAACAAGGTACAACCATTATGAGTTTGTAGTAATGTCATTTGGACTCACCAATGCTCCTGCAGTGTTTATGAAACTGATGAATCGAGTGTTCAAGGAATATTTGGATACCTTTGTCATTGTATTCATAGATGACATCTTGGTATATTCAAGGATGGATCAGGAGCACCAAACGCACCTAAGGAAGGCCTTGACAGTCTTGAGGGAAAACAGGTTGTATGCCAAGTTCTCGAAATGTGAGTTTTGGTTACGCGAAGTTTCATTCCTGGGACATGTGATATCGGCAGAAGGAGTGTCAGTTGACCCTGCCAAGGTGGAGGCGGTCACCGGCTGGGCCCGTCCAACTATTGTGACTGAGGTACGGAGTTTTCTGGGTCTGGCAGGCTACTACTGCCGCTTCGTGCAGGACTTCTCCAAGATAGCGGCACCTCTCTCACGATTGACTCGAAAGGCTACGACGTTCGTATGGACCGAGGAGTGCGAGGCAAGCTTAAAGGACCTGAAGGAGAGAATGGCGACCACACCCGTGCTCACAATGCCCGATGGTACAAGGAACTACGTCATTTTCAGTGATGCTTCCAAAAAGAGCCTAGGGTGGGTGCTGATGCAACATGGGAGGGTTATTGCCTACGCATCGAGACAACTGAAGAACTATGAAAAGAACTACCCTGTGCATGACTTGGAACTGGTAGCAGTAGTCTTCGCGTTAAAGATATGGCGACATAAGAGCCTGAAGTAGTCTTCAATTTCTTCTATACCGACCATAAGAGCCTGAAGTACTTCTTCACCCAGAAGAAATTGAATATGAGGCAACGACGGTGGCTAGAGCTAGTCAAGGATTATGATATAGGTATCCAGTACCACCTTGGGAAGGCCAACGTAGTCGCAGATGCCTTGAGTAGGAAGGCAGCGCATTCGTCGGCACTAATCACGAAAGAACCCCGAGAGCAGGTAGACTTCGAGCGAGTGGGGATAGCAGTAGCCCTAGAGGGTATCAAGGCGCAACTGTTTCGACTAACGGAGCAACCCACCCTTCGGCAGAACCAGCGGGTGGGTACTCCAAGGCAGCGGATGGTGGGTTACTGTACCACGGTCGCTTGTGTGTACCGGCGATAGAGGAATTGAGGGGTGAAATCCTGAGTGAAGCGCATAACTCCCCATTCGTCATGGACCCTTGCGGCACGAAGATGTATCAGGACCTCAGACCCCACTTCTGGTGGTGTGGTATGAAGAAGGATAACGCGAAGTTCGTCAGCAGATGCTTGGTTTGCCAACAGGTTAAAGCACCCAGACAGAGACCAGCAGGATTACTACAGCCCCTCAACATACCACAGTGGAAGTGGGAGAACATCGCCATGGATTTCACAGTGGGCTTGCCCAAGACGCTAAAGGGTTACACGGTCATATGGGTGGTCGTGGACAAATTAACGAAGTCAGCACATTTCCTCCCCAGCAAGGCCACCTATACAGTGGACATGTGGGCACAACTGTACATGAAGGAAATCGTCAGGTTGCATGGGGTCCCCATGTCGATTGTATCAGACTGAGATCCACGGTTTACTTCGGCATTTTGGCGTGGACTCCAGAAGGCGTTGGGCACTCGACTGGACTTCAGCACAGCGTATCATCCACAGACTGATGGCCAAATGGAATGCTTGAACCAAGTTCTAGAGGACATGTTGCGGGCCTGTGTACTAGATTTCTCTGGGAGTTGGGACTCGAAATTGCACCTTATGAAATTCGCTTATAATAACAGCTACTAGGCGACAATCGGTATGGCACCGTACGAGGCATTGTATGGAAGGCGGTGTAAGACACCATTATGCTGGGGCGAGGTAGGAGAACGGGAACTGGTGGGTCTGGAGCTGGTCCAAGTCACGAACGAGGTGATGCAGCAGATCAGGGGGAGGATGCGCACTGCTCAGAGTAGACACAAGAGTTACGCAGACTCGAGACGAATCAACCTGGAGTTCGAAGTGGGTGACATGGTATTCCTGAAGGTGACCTCCATGAAGGGCGTTCTAAGGTTCGGACGCAAGGGCAAATTGAGTCCGCGCTTCATAGGACCCTTCGAGATTTTGCTGCGAATCGGACCCGTTGGGTATAGGTTAGCCCTACCCCCGTCTCTCTCGTCCATACACAACGTGTTCCATGTATCGACCCTTCGCAAGTACTTAACGAACCCCACGCACGTGATAGATTATTCGACTCTGGACGTGACCGAAGACTTAAGCTACGAGGAGAAACCAGTGGGGGTCCTAGCTCGCAAGGTAAAGACCTTGCGCACTAGGGAAATTGCATTTGTCAAGGTGTGGTGGGGGAACCAGTCGGCAGAGGAGGCCACCCGGGAATGAGAGGATGAGATGAGGGAGAAGTACCCAGAGTTGTTTGTAGATGTCAATCCTTTCGAGGACGAAAGTCCTTCGCAGGGGGGAGTGATGTAACGATACACCTTCGAAGGGGGGAGCTCGCCTGGTGGACCCACAGTCGGGCCATGTGTGGGAAATTACCATGCATCCACCCCCGCCTGGACAAAGCAAGGGCCTAAGGCCATGGGAAGGAATGGAAGACAGACCCCTCTCTCAGCTTCGTTCTTCTAACACTGTGCGGCATTTATGGTTATTATGTGCGACATGTATGGTTATTATGTACGACATGTATGGTTATTATGTGCGTTATGTATGGTTATTATGTGCTACAGTTATAGCTGTTATGTGCGACATGTATGGGTATTCTGTGCGATATGTATGTGTGTTGTGTGCGTCATGTATGTGTATCGTGTGCGACATGTAGATGTATTGTGTGCGACGGCTTGTATCCAGATGTATGAATATATGCTTAACCCCACTGTGGGGCGACTTACTGGGTATGTTATATAATACTCAAGCCACGTGCTACCCATATTTTCAGGTAAGGGCAAGGCTTCCATGTACGGCTGATAGTGGATGATGCGAAGGGCCATGGAAATCTTGAGGAGAGTCTGTTGTGTCGTAGGCGCCTTGTTGGATTCTTTTGGGTTCATAGTTTTGTGATTGTTTCCTCTAGTTCTCTGTTATTTACTTCTAGGCTAGGTTGTCATAATTGTTTTCCTAGGTATAAACTGCTTATATTGATGAATGCATTATCGTTATTGAGACTGTCTCACGTGAACTCTTGTCTTGTTGATTAGACGAGTATAAGGTAATGTCGCTAATTAGGGTAGAGAAAATGAGGGGCGTTACACCAACAACAAGTGAGCTAAGCCAATTCGTTCTTGCGTCGCCTACGGCCAAGCGACATATGTTCGAGCCTCTGGCCTCGATTTTAAGAGAAGGTTTTAGAAAGCGAGGGCAGAGAGAGATTTTCAAAAGAGAGATTTTTGAAAGAGACGTTATATAAGCAAGCAAGAGAGAAATAACAACGGCTTACAGTATATAACCTTGGGTAGGGAGAAGTTGACAACTAGTCGTATCCTCTTATAGTACATTTTGAGGCATTTCATGAATGACAGGCCTAGACATGATATTTCTGAAACGTCATACTTCCTAGAAATATAAAAGTAAAACACTAGAATATGAAAAGACATAAAGGGTTGGGCTTGTCATTGGCATGCATTCATGGGCAACACGCCTTGGACGAGCATGACCGTGACATCCTCCCCCACCTAATTGGTTGACGTCTCTGTCAACCGACTACTTATGAACCTGGCGATATGGGTGGCGGTGGAGTCCAGATCTTCGGCGCGTTCCTAGCTGGTTCCTCCGTAGGGAGATTCTTCCATTTGATAAGGAACTCACGAATTGTCCGTACGGGTCTTCCTATCTTCCTAACCGTGTCGGCTAGGATCTCCTCTATTTCTTTGTTGTCTCTTTGTTTCAGATCGATGCTCGGTCTTGTGATTACATTTCGCTGGTCGTCGTCCGTGTCAGGGTGATAAGACTTCAAGTTGCTCACATGAATTACTGGGTGGATTTTCATCAATGTGGGTAGTGTAACTCTGTAGGAGGTAGCCCCGATCTTTTTGAGGACTTCAACTGGGCCTTCATATTTTTGAACTAGTCGCTGGTCCTTTTGGTTGGGAAATCTAATCTGTTTTGTTCTCAACTTGATGAGGACTTGATCTCCTGCTCGGAATTGAAGGGGGCGACGCTTCTTGTCCGCCCACTTCTTCATATGCTTGGAAGCTTTCTCTAAATATGCCCGGGCTATATCTGTTGTCAGCTTCCATTCGCTTGTGAAGTTTTGAGCTTGAGGGTTTTTCCGTGCATAAGGATGATTAATAATATGTGGTAAGGCCGGTTGTCGTCCACTTACAACTTCGAAGGGGCTCTTCCATGTAGACGAGCTCGTTTGACAATTGAAACAGAATTAGGCCACATCTAGCAGTTGTATCCAGTTCTTCTGGCGAGCGTCGATGAAGTAACGTAAGTATTCTTCGAGCAAGCAGTTGAACTGTTTTGTCTGTCCATCGGTTTGAGGATGGTAGCTCGAAGAGATGTTTAAAGTCGTTCCCAAGAAGGCGAATAGTTCGGTCCAAAATGTGCCAATGAACCTACCATCCCTATCACTGATGATGCTTAACGGAATGCCCCATAACTTGATAACATGTTTGAAAAATAGTTGGGCTGTTAGTTCAGCCGAGCATAATTTGGGAGTGGGAACAAACGTCGCATATTTCGAGAACCGATCTACGATAACCAAGATGGCGTCATATTCTCCGAATTTCGCGAGGTGTGTTATGAAGTCTAGAGACACANAATTTCGCGAGGTGTGTTATGAAGTCTAGAGACACACTTTCCCAAGGTCTTGTTGGCACAAGTAGAGGTTCCAAGAGTTCCGAGACTTTGGCTTTCTTGACTTTGTCCTGTTGGCAGATGAGGCACGTCTTGGTGTACTGCATGATATCGTCCCGCATATTCGGCCAGAAGTACCCCTTTTTTATTAGGGCATACGTTCTTTGCCACCCAGAGTGTCCTGCCCATAAGGTATCATGACATTCCTGAATGAGCTTCTTCCTCAGTTCTCCCATTCTTGGGACGTATAACCTGTTTCCTTTAGTCATTAGAAGGTCTCCCTCGACTCAAAACTGTCGTGTCTTACCAGCTTTAGATAGTTCGACGACGGCTTTGGCCGATGGGTCTTTGTGTAAATGTTCTTTGATGATGTCGCGCATCGATCCATCGATCTTACTTGAATGAATATGGGATAACATGCACAGGGCCGCATGTTCGCCCTTCCGACTAAGTGCATCGGCTGCTTGATTACTCTTCCCTGCCTTGTGTTCGAATTTGAAGTCGAATTCCGCCAACGACTCTTGCCACCGGGCTTGTTTTGTCGTCAATTTTGGTTGATCGAAGAAGTGACAGATGACGCTGTTATCCGTCTTCACTATGAATTGTGATCCCAAGAGATACTGTCTCTAGACTCGTAGGCAATGAACTATAGCCAGCATTTCTTTTTCGGAGACAGTGTATCTCCGTTCAGCATCATTGAGCTTTCAACTTTCATAAGCGATGGGGTGCCCTTCTTGAATAAGGACACTACCTAGGGCAACGTTGGAAGCATCTGTTTCTATTTCAAATGGCTTTGTAACATCTACTAACCCGAGGACAGGACCCCTCATCATGGTTGCCTTCAGATCTTCAAAGGCCATATGACATTTATTTGACCACGACCAAGGGTGGTCTTTCTTCAGGAGCTCCGTTTAGGGGGCGGCTCGTCGTGAAAACCCTTCGACGAACTGCCTATGGTAGTTTGCTAATCCTAAGAAGGATCGCACATCGGATACGAAAGTAGGGACTTTCCACTCTTGGATAGCTTTTATCTTATCGCTATCCATCCCGATTTGTCCACAACTGATGACATGTCCGAGGAAGTTGATGCATGTCTGTGCGAAGGCACATTTTTCTTTCTTGACACGTACAACTGATTCTGCCGCAACTTTTCAAATACCAGCTTCAAGTGTACCTTGTGTGTTGGGATTGATATCAGTCGTTAACTCTGATACCAGTTGTTGGGATCGCACAACAACGTACACGCTCAATCTAGATGAAAACAAAGAACAGGATAGAGAAAATTGCCAGGAGAACTCTAGCTAAAAGGATTTTTTTTTTTTTTTT
>NC_036650.1:2268289-2337250 GCF_002806865.2 Cucurbita pepo subsp. pepo | reverse complement strand
GAGTACTTGAGTTCTTTTCCTGTCCATACTTCTTCGAGCAATTTGAACTTCAAGGGTATTGACGACCCTCTATTAATCAAATATGCTGTTGTGTTCACAGCATCAGCCCAGAATGTCTTTGGCAATCCAGAATGAATCCTCATGCTTCTTGCTCGCTCATTCAAGGTTCTGTTCATCCTTTCTGCAATACCATTTTGGCTTGCCTTACCGGGAATTGTTCTTATTAATCTAATTCCCTCAGCTGCACAAAATGTTATAAACTCTGATTTGTTGTACTCTCCTCCATTGTTAGACCTCAGGCATTTGATCTTCAAGCCGGTCTAATTTTCAACTTCAGCTTTCCACTCCTTGAAGGTGGTGAACACATTTGACTTGTGTTTCAGAAAGTAAACCCATACCTTCCTGCTGAAGTCATCGATGAAGGTGACGTAGTACCTTGATCCACCAAGTGATGAAACTGGAGATGATCCCCAGACGTCTGTATGGACTATTTCCAACCGCACTTTCTTCGGTTCTCTAGCAGCCTTTGTGAAACTAAGGCGTTTCTGTTTTCTCATAACACAGCTCTCACAAAGACCCATATCAACAGATTTTAAGCCTTCTAAAGCTCCTTTCGCCGTCAGCATCTTCATTCCTTTGATGAGGCTTTACAACTAGTATCAGAGCTAGGCGAAATTCACCACGATCTGTCATTGAGGTTGTGTTCCTCTAGGGTTGTGCTGTATACAACTATGTCATCGAGGTGTACTATGACGAACTGATCTAAGTATTCGTAGAAAACCTGGTTCATTAACGTGCAAAACGTAGCTAGGGCGTTTGTCAAGCCAAAGGGCATCACCAGGAACTCGAAGGCCCCATATCTTGTCACGCACGTCGTCTTGGACTCGTCCCCCTCGGCGATACGTACTTGGTAATACCCTGATCGTAAGTCCAACTTCGTGAAGTATTTGGCCCCATGAAGTTGGTCGAACAAGTAAGATATTATTGGCAGTGGGTACTTGTTGCGTACCACCACCTTGTTTAAGACTCTATAATCTATGCATAGACGCAACGTCCCATCCTTCTTTTTCTGAAATAGTACGGGGGCTCCATAAGGTGCTCTTGCCGGGTGGATGAATCCTGCCGTCAACAACTCATCTAGTTGTTTTCTCAATTCGGCTAGCTCAGGGGGAGCCTCCGGTATGCGTTCTTCGCTGGGGTTTAACCCCGGGAAGGAGTTCAATTTCGTGATCAATGCCTCGACGGGGTGGTAATGTTTGGGGGTAGGCTCTTTGGCATTATGTCAGCGTAACTGTTTAGTACCTCCTTGATTTCGTCTGGGATAGTTTCCTCGGTAGTCACTTCTTCCATTAGTGGTATAGCCATAAATGTAGGTTCCTCTCGTGCGAGCCCTCTTTTCAATTGTATGGCCGAGATCATTCTAAGATTACCTGGCTGGTTGATGCTTGCAGGTATTACTGTGGGATTGCGGTCGGTGATCACCAAGCATTTCGCCAGTGGCATTGGGATAACTTTGTGTTCTAGGAGGAACTCCATCCCAAGTACCACGTCAAAGTCGTCCATGCAAACTACGACAAGGTCCAGCGCTCCTGTCCAAGTCTCTAATTTGAAGGGGACTCTTTTGGAAACTCCCACAATAGGCAAGGCCTCGGAGTTGTCAGCTTTCATTTTTCCAGGGTCAATTCCTATGGTGAGTCCCAATCTTCGAGCTTCTTGATCGGCGATGAAGTTGTGAGTCGCTCCTGAGTCTATTAAAGTGCTCTTGCTCGGTCGAGAGTTTATTGTCGCATCTACAAACATGAGCCCTTTCTCTATTATCTCCTTTGGTTCGACCTTCCGTTGAAGGGTTGATCGGAATTTGAGCGCACCCATTCGGGGGTTGTCTTGATCTTCCTTCTTGTCTAGCATAGTCTCGACTCTTGTGTCGTTGCTCTCTTGAATGGACACTTGGAGTGCAGTGAGAGAGGCCCGATGAGGATAGTAGGACACTTTGTGGGGGCCGTTACACAATATGCATTGTAAAAGTGTTGTCAGGAGGTTCCTTTGAGGGTAAGGTCCTCGAGATGTCCCCGCTTGGTTTTTCTGAGGAGGTCTATCTGTCCACCCACTTGGTCTGTCGTTACCTCCGTTTGGCTTGTTGGGGCTTCCATTTCGGTGACCTGGCGGCTTATATGTTTTGCCCTCAGTGTTTGGGGCATGCGTTGTTTTTCTTTGGTAACTCGCCTCGTTCCCATAGTCTAGGAGTCTCTCGGTGCTGGCAATTGCGGTAGCTAGGTCTTGGACCTTTTTCTTGTATATTTTTGTTTTGCCCCACTATTGTAACCCATTTATAAAGAAGAACACCTTGTCCTTCTCTGATGTGCCCCTAATATCTAGCATCAGGGTCGAAAATTGTCTAACATAGTCCCTTATGCTAACAGTTTACTATAGGGCCATTAGTTTTTCCATTGCTAGATGGTCTACGTTTTCGGGGAGGAATTGGTCCCTCAACTCTCTCTTGAGGTCTTCCCACAAGTCGATGGTGTACAATTCATTCTCAATGTCTTATACCTTCAAACGCCACCAAAGTTTGACGTCGTCCATGAGATACATCGAGGCTACTGTCACCTTCATGTCATCGGTACAAGCCGGTGTGGCTTTGAAGTACTGTTCGACATCAAAGATGAAGTTCTCAAACTCTTTGGCATCCCGGTTCCCTTTGAAAGGTCTAGATTCAGGAAACTTCAGTTTGTTGGATCCTGTATTAGTTTGCCCAGCCGAAACGTTCTCCACGGCTTTCATGGTCACCTCGATTCGGGTGCTCATGGCGGACATCTTTCTTGCATGTCATCGATCGTTGTTCTAAATTTGTCAGCTAATCCATTGAACAAACTCATCATTGTATTTTGTAGCACGTCGAACTCTTCGCCACGTCCCTCCTTGTGTGCGACAGAGCTATCGGGGCTACCAGACGATCTTGGGCTGCTCGTAGGAGCAACCTTTTCTTCGAGTGAGGTCACTCGAAACATCAGTTCTGCGATTGGCAACCCATCCAGACGGTTACCCATTGCGTCGATCTCTACGACTTTTCCTGTAACGATTCAGATTTTCCATTTTTTTTCTTATTTGGTTAAGATTTTATTTTAAATGACATATCATGTTATGCATTTATTCTCGGCCGAAAAGGAGCAATTTTAAACCAGAAAGTTATTACCTTAATGAAAATGGTAAAGATTCAGGTTTCTAGAATAAAAATAAAATAAAATAAAAATAGAATAAATAATTAAATGTAATCTCCCTGAAAATCGAGGGATTTCCTGAGAGACTCTTATTTTGCCTAATAGAAATATTCTTATTTCTCCAAATTTCCTTATTCTAAAACCCTAGGGTGCGTTATCGGGAAATGTCTTGAGATTAGTTTTATATTCCTATGCCCAACCTTTTACATCCCTTGAAAATGATTTTTCTCCAAACTTTCCTCCGGAATGTTGGGGTTACTTTCGGAGGAAGAATCGAGTAGAAGTAAGGCATTGATGTTGGGATCATTGTGTCAAAGAAGGTTGACCATCGAAAATCGGTGTTGAGGACGTTGTGGGATCGTCGGCGCGTCGTCGGAATCGGGGAGGCAGAAAATAGGGTTTCGTCGCTTGTCGGGTAAGGAAGGCAAGGTCTTTGGAATCGGGTCGAGCCGCAGACGCACACCCAACAACTCCGGCAGCTTCGTACGCGTACACAGTGCGGCTCGGATCGCACATATACGAAATCGGCTCGGTTCCGTCAATTTTCGCAGCTCGACTTGGCGGCTTAGTTGGCCGGCTCGACAACTAGGCTTAGCGGCAAGATATCACTATAATATATCGATTCCAAGGTTTTTGGCCCTTTCGAAGCCGTTTCTGCCCTTAGTTTTACCATCCGAGGTCAGTATGATTCCTAAGCATTTAAGACAGATTAGGTCGGGGGTTTATTTTGATAAATAGCATGAGGTTTAGCTAGGGTATGTTATTGAAAGTTCTAAGTTTTTATGTGGTTATCATAGGACATATTTAACCGCTGGGATTAGCTCGTTGTGAGTGACTTCAACCAAGACCATCGAGGTAAGTGACCTTACTGTTGGAGTTAGCTTTCTACGTGTTGTATGATGGTGCGTGCCCTGTGGCCCCTGCATGCACCATATTTTATGTGATATGATTATGTGATGTATAGATTGTGTTGACCGTAGATTGTGTATGTTATGTGATGTATGAACTTGTGTTGACTGTTGACTGTTTATGTTATGTCATGAATGAGATGTTAGTATTGTATGCCATGAATATGTTGATTGATGCCATAGATACACGTAGAATTATCGAGTCATGTCATGAGATGTTTATGCAACTGGAATGTTTATGTAATATGCCATGTAATGTAAGTCATGTGAGATGCCATGTGATGTAAGAAACGTAAATGCGATGTTAGCACTGTTTATGTAATGTCATGTTAGATATGTTAAGGACCTCATGCATATATGTATGTCACGTGCATCGGGATTCTTCCCCTTTATGATACGAAAGAATAAAATACGATATTTATGTTCGCCATGATATCATGCGGGCCCTTTTCTGTTCTGTGGTGTCCGGCTACATGTAATACGTTTTGCCCGACCAAGTCAGTCCCAGGGGGTATGTTTACGAGCCCGCCTGGTGGGTTCATGTACACGTACATGGGCCATGTGTGAAGGAGTACCACACATCCAACCCTACCCGGAATAGAAAAGCACCCAAGGCCATGAAAAGTTTATAAAAAGTTAGGTCCCGCTCATATGTTGCATGTGTTTGCATTCCTAACCCCAACAGTGGGGTGACTTACTGAGTATTTCATAAAATACTCAAGCCACGTGCTACCTACATTTTTCAAGTAAAGGCAAAGGACCAATGTATGGTTGACGGCGGAGCTGAGGACACCATGGAAGTTAGAGATGAGATATTTTTTTTAGGAGTTTACTTTTATTGGACTGTTTTAAGTTATAGCACTACGTATTGCTTGATTTAGATTCATTTTTTTAAATTCATTGAAAGTTTATTTTTGGAGATAGGTTGTTTTCGAAGTATGAAGGTTTAGGAAGGACTTTGTTTTGTTTCCAAGGTTATTTACGATGAGCTTCCGCTTAATGAGTTATGTATGCATGGGTGACGTCACTAAGTAGGTTTAGAAAATTGGGGGCGTTACATTTCTTTCACCCGTGCTTCCAGGAAGCTGATGGTGTCAGGGACTTCTTTGAGGAACAACATTTCCTCCTCTATTAAGGTAAGCCGGTCGGCTTGTGCTTTGGGTGTCAACTTTGTCTTCGACATGTTCTCGGTCTTTGCTATTTCACAGAGCTTACAAAGTTCTGATACCACTTGTCACACTCACACTTTTAATGGCAGCGGACTTGCGATTGTGCGACACTCACTTTCCAACGACAAGTGATCTAAGCCAATTCGTTCTTGCGTCGCCTACGGCCAAGCGACGTATGCTCGAGCCTCTGGCCTCGGTTTTAAGAGAAGGTTTTAGAAAGCTAGGGTAGAGAGAGATTTTTGAAAGAGACGTTATATAAGCAAGCAAGAGTGAAATAACAACGGCTTACAATATATAACCTTAGGTAGGGAGAAGTTGACAACTAGTCGTATCCTCCTATAGTACATTCTGAGGCATTTTATGTCTGACTGGCCTAGACATGATATTTGTGAACCGTCATACTTCCTAGAAATATAAAAGTAAAATACTAGATATGAAAAGACATAAAGAGACATGATATTTCTGAACCGTCATACTTCCTAGAAATATAAAAGTAAAACACTAGATATGAAAAGACATAAAGAGACATGATATTTCTGAACCGTCATACTTCCTAGAAATATAAAAGTAAAACACTAGATATGAAAAGACATGAAGGGTTGGGCTTGTCATGGGCATGCGGCCATGGGCAACACGCCTTGGACGAGCATGACCATGACACCACTCACGCGCCAATTCCATAGTAATACCAATCACTTTGTCCTTAAATTAAGGTCTCTAAAATTCAAAATATTGTCTCAAATAAATATTTATCTATGTATCTTATACGACTTTGTTTTCACATTTATGAAAAAACCTTATACTAGTGGAGATGTATTCCTTACTTATAAACCCGTGATCATTTCCTAAATTAGCCAATGTGGGACTCCCTCCCAACAATCTTCAACATGCTGTTCTTCCTAGAGAATGTCTTGATAATAGTAAGAAGAAAATAAAGGGAGCAATAGTGATTTTCTAGCACATACATGACATGTCCAAAAAAAAAAAAAGTTGTTCAATTTTGTTAGGGGGGTGAAGCCATGGAAGAAGGCCAAGTTTGACAAAAGAGGAGAAAGTGAGTCAACTAGTAACAGCGAAGGCTTGTTGACTTGCTTTAGATGCAAAGAGGTCCACTATGAATCCAAATTAAATTAAGATATGTCCCCACACAAAAATTAAATTAATATATGTGCCTACACTGTTGCTCCTTTATTTCCTTCTCCACACTAACTTTTTCTGATCAAAGTTTAATCAACCTTTTGCTCTTTACTTTCCCTCTCATTCATCCGTTCCTATGTACTCTCTCACTCTCCTTCCCTCTTTTTGTTTTGTTCTAATCTTCCGATGTTTATTTTTCAGTCACTAATTCAGTTTTGACAGTCTTCAAGCTATTCGAATGGATAAATTTTCTAAGATCCCACGGCGGATGGATAGAAGCGATAATATCTACCATAAGTTGTCACACACAACAAACCCTTTGAATTATATAAACAGTGGAGAGTGGAGAGTAGAGATTAATTGGTATTATAAATATTCATTAAAACAAAACCCTTTTAACAATTCATGTAACTATCTACCTGAATAACTTTTAATCAAACAGACACAAACAGTGAAGGAAGCATCAGAAATCCAAAAGCATAGAAACACAAACAAACGAAGAAGTATGAGATTCAACTTCCACCTCCATCATCCCAATCACTCCCTCTTCATTCACACAGCGACACCCAGTACTTACATGCGCACACTTCAAATGCAGTCACCGCAACCAAAGCACACGCAATGGCGCATATGTATACTTTCCTCTCCGCAATTCTGAGCCTCCCATTGTTGAGTTCCCTCACCTGGAAACCGTAATTCACCTCCAACCCACCATAACCTTCTTCATTTCTGGCCTCCAAGATGAGAGTGCGTTCCCTCAAAATCATGTTGAGCGCGTTGAGAGAGCGGAACATCATACTCACATTCTCCAACAACATCAAAAAGTAGAGAGCCGAACAAGAGAGACTCAAGCCCACGACCATCCACAAAGGAACACAGTTGTGGGAGGAAGAATGCAAAGAAAAAGATCCTCTCCCATAGGAGATACCCCAGAGCTATGTGGTGGAGTTTCCTCTCCAACTCACAAACCCTTGCTTCTTCATCAGTAGCAGCGGCATTCAAGGCCTCCAAATTCCTGTCCATGGGCATGCCAATTGGAACCCTTAACCTATTTGAGGGGGGGAACATTTGGGCGTGGGATGGATTATATAGCTGAGAGAGGGAAGGAGGGCAGTCCTGTTGCAATCACTCTCTCTCTCCTCTTCAATCATCAAGCAAAGTTTATTACTTTCCCTCTCCTGCCATTATTTTCTTTGTTTGATTATTTTATTGCAAATTCAACCAATAACTTTGGAACATGTTTAGGTTCAAATGTTCATAAAAGCTAGATGCTTTCAAAGTATATATTAATTTGGATATGACCCACGATTTCGTGCATACAAATGTTTTCAAACTATACATTTAGATGTGAGGATGTTTCTGCATAATTACTGGGTTCTTGAATGGCACTATAAACAACAAGAAGAAACATCTTTCATAAATATCTTATAAAGTAAAAATCTATTAAAATGATATTAGAATTTAGGACCAAGGATGGAATTCCAATTTTTTGGTTTAGGATGGGACATCATCACACCATCTCAATTTACATCAATTTTGAAAAAGTAAAAATAATAAGTTAATTTCTACAGTAAGTAAGATAGAGGGTGGAGAGTCCATGGGACCACAAATCTTGGTCACCCACAAACGTAATCTATCCCTCCTATAATGGACTTTTTTTTTTGTCGTAATTATATCATTAACTATACTTTATACCACAATTTATCCTATAAAAACATGTAAATTTAGGTGTAGACTCCCATTTGGAGCACAATTTATCTTTTCACTTTCTCCATTTGTTGCTCAACTTCCATTATTCTCACCAACACGAACACGAAACAAGTGAAGAAGAGAGCTGAAAATGGTGGAGTGGGAGAGCGCGGTGGAGGTTATGTACATATATTTATCTGTGAGGGTGTGCTGCTGCTGCCTTTCTTCAACCTCGTTGCGCTGGTTAATCCATCTTTATGTATGGTTTTGGATTAATATATTAAACAATAAAAACAGTAAGTTTTAGACATGCTTTCAAAATTTATAAAGGAACTTTGGTTTGGTTAGACATAACTTTGGGCAAAACCCTTTGTATAAATGCAATATTCTCTCTCTAAACAAACACAATTTATGCTTTCGATACCCTAACCTAATGATGACATAATCCCACTTTCAATTTTATTTTATTTTATTTTATTTTCTTCGGCATTATGAATAATTGAGTTTCACATTTATTTACTAAAGTTTTTGGTATATCAGCTGTACACTTTTCTCTCAACCCATCGAAGTTTTTTTTTTTTTTTTTTTTTTTTTTTTTTTTTTTTTTTTTTTTNCTAAAAAACAATCCCAACATTTTGAAACACTAATCCAATCAATTCAACACAAAATCAGTTTAGGTTAAATGAAACTTGCCCGATTTATTATCAATTTTAGATTTTTTTTTTTAATATTTACATGAATTATGAAAGGGTTTTCTTATAATTTCAGATTTCCATAATTTTGCACTAGTCTCCACGGTTTATATACCAATCATGTGTGAGATAACAAATTTACCTATAGATTATATATATCTCCGATCATGTGGTTGTTTGTTCCATTATGAAGGTACCACATGTTGGTCTCCACTCGGTCTTCTCTTTTTGTGAGAAGGCTCGTCATAACCTTCTTTTCGTTACACATCAGGCATCTTCTCGGCCAACATTAGTGCGGGCTCTTGATCTTGCGTGAGTGTGGAGTTTGCCTCCTCATTGCACTTCTTCTTGTGGCACTCTACCACATACTGCTCATACTTTCCACAAGACTAACACTTGATCATACTCTTTTCCTTCCACGGGTTGACATTGTCATGAGTTTGTGTGGTATTATCACAGCCTCCTCTACCTCCAAGTTTGCGGCTATGTCCACGACCTCTGTTTTTCTTGCTATGGTTGGCGCATCCCCTCGTACTTGAAAAGAAAGAGTCAGCCGCATCATTCCTTTTTGTCCGTGCGAGCCACTCCTATGTGTGAGTAAGAGGTGTTTCTCCTCCTCTTTGTCTTCATAGCCACAAAGTCTTTTCTCATGAATCTTAAGACGACCAATGACCTCATCAACTGACACGCTCTTGAGGCCACCAAATTGTTTGATGGAGGTAAAAATTCGCATAAATCTTGGGAGAACAGCTCGAAGAAATTTCTTAACGACGAAGATCTCCTCTACCATGTCGCCTAATGAACGGATGCCGCTGACGATCGTTGTCAACTTCATAACAAAGTCGTCTATTGACTCACAGTCCTTCATGCAGATAGCCTCGAACTCACTTTTCAAGGTCTGCACCTTTGCTTCCTTGACACGTTCCACACCCACATTCATTATTTGCAGCATCTCCCACGTTGTCTTTGCCGAGTCCTTCTCTGCTATGATGAGAAGAACGTCCTCTGAGACTGCTTGGTAGATTGCGGCAAGAGCCATCCTGTCCTTACGCTCCTCAACATCACCATGCTCGCTAGTGTCCCACACGCCTTGTGCCTTTAAGTTGACATGCATATTTATCGACCATGTTGTGTAGTTACTCATCGTGATTAATGAATACTAGAGCATTACGCTCCCCTTCTTTTCGCTCTTTATCGTTGTCACTTCTCATCTGGTGACTTTTTATGGTGACAGTATTTGTTTCGATATCCTCGCTCTAATACCAAGTGTTAGAATTGGCTCACGATCAAAATATCTCAAAAAAAATAAAGGGAACAAACAGAACAATCTGAGGGGAGAGATCTTTTGGAAGAAGGAACCTTCACTTGCCTCAATTTTATTTGTGTTGTTTGAAAAAAACATACTTCTCATGAGCAGGAGAAAACACTAACTTCCTAAACCTTCTTCTCAAGTTAAAAATCACTAACAATCTTCCTAATTAAAGCACAAATCTTGGTCCATAACCACAAAACATGATCCACAATTTGACAACTATTACCAATTCTAATATAGTTCTCCATAAGATAGTACTTATTCTACTAAGTCTACTAACAATTCTCCTAAGGTTACTCCATAAGTTAGTGACTTGTTCTACTAAGTCTACTAACAATTCTCCAAAAGTTACTAAATAAGTTAGTAACTTGTTCTTCTAGCACAAGTTTATTAGCTCACAAATCTTGTAAGTCACCGTACGAATTTCTATGAAGAAATACTTGTAGAGATCGTTTGGATGCATGCATGCTAGTAATTTCACCCTAGGTGGTATCTTTTCCAGGAAATGATTTTAGGTAATTTGAGTAGGGATGCGTAATGTGAAGTTGAATGTATTCATGTTTTATACTTCCGCTATATATGTATGTATGTGTTTAATTTATGCTGAAAGGAGGATGGAAAATTATGAACTCGTCCCGTTGAGCATGTATGTATATTCTACATGAATTATATATGTTGATTCTAGATAATCAAATGTGTGCACACTTGGTTAATTTTCATGACCCATTTATTATGATAAGTTTAGGGATTTGTGATTAGAGTGACAAGTCACTGAATTTAGACCTAACATTTCCTTTGGAGCCTAACAGATCACCACGGCAAACGAAGCACCATAGGGGTGTTCTTAGGCTACTAGTTATGTGAATGGTGTCTATAGCTTCGTGGGGAACCAGGGGTTACTGATTAGTACCCATTGCTTCTAGCCGTTTCGCATGGGAAACGTGAGACCCACGTCGTACAACCCATTAGGTGCATGGGATAAGTGAGGGGTCGCACCCCCCAATGAGGAGGACTATCATGGACCTGGGAGGTACTCAGCACACCCCTAAGTAAGATACCATATAGTCTCAAATAGCCATACATGAGATAGCACCTCATAGAGAAACACCAGTCATTCATAACTCTGCATATAAGAAACTCTTAGGGTTTAAATAAAAGGACGGAGAGCCAAAATAGCCTCAAGAGGTTAAGACTAGAAACAGATGTCCTAAAGCCAATGAGAAGTCCGTGCAAACCTATTAGGCCTAGAATGCGATGAGAGCCAACAAGTAGATGACTTACTAAGTATAACCCTTACTCTTCCTTGTTACATTTTCCTTTTTCAAGAGCGTGAGGCGTTTGGGTCAAAAGATGGCGTGTTTGAGAGATGTGAATTATCACAGAGGAAAGCATGTCCGGGCGTCAGTCCAGGCTTTCATTTTGTACAAAAACGTTCATGTCTTTCAATTTTGAATTTGGTCATGATTTTTTTCTTTATGCTGAAACTTTCTTCTTATGAAATAAATGATTTTCTTTCATTTGATGTCCTTTCAAGTTTTTATGCATACACACTGCACAACATTGTCGTTTTGAGTCATGACTCGTAGTAAAAGATCGGGTCATGACAATATATTTATTTACGGTTTATTTTAATATTTGATATCTTATTCAACCATGGAAGTTATAATGGAAATTGGTGATGTCCAACAACACAACAATGATGAGAAAGGCAACCCCACCCTCACATATAAATGTAGAAAAAAACGGTCACTGAATCGACCATTCAGATCCCCTCTCAGGCCTGTTCATGAGAATAATGGAAGTTAAAGAACAGTTGGAGAAGAGAATGGAAGAAGTGAAAGCCATGAGCCATAAGCAAGAAGGCAGAGTGAATTACTATGACACCAACCATATGCTTAGTCCACACATGTGGCTTAGCTTGACATAGTTGGTCAATGGTCAACTGTCAACGGTTCGATTAGGTCCGTTTGTCCCTATTCATCCTATTTTTAGCTAAAATTAAGGAGCATCAAAGTGGTTTTACCATAGTTTTAACTTTGATCGAATTAAGTCACCCTCCTATTGGTTAAACTCTAGTTTTCAATGCTTTTCAACTTCCAGATATTCATCCATGTGATTGTTATGTGTATTGATGTGCTAATTATACATACTTGAAATTGATCTTTTTTGAAATCTTTTAGAACCTTTTGTATCCATGTTAACCTGAGAAAATTATTCATCTACGTGTATAAAAATTAGGTTAAGACGTTAAACAATTACCTATATGCTTGATTTAGAATTTTAGTAGTTCATGAAAATGATAGTAATTACATATTTGAATTATTTTAGATTATAGGTTAGAGCATTGAGGTAAATTGCATATCTATGTGCATGAAAATTTTACCACACTTTCACGACATTGCTTTATGGCAATTACTATCTTTATGCATGGGAAGTTGATCAATTTTGTATGATTTATAGTTTCTTGATTTCTTGATTTCTTGATTTTTGTCAGGAGTGTATGCATATCCAACCCTCAATAAGAGAAATTACATATAGTATTTTTAGTAAATATTTTAAAAAATGTTTTCAACTAAGAGCTAGGACGGACCGCTTGTTGCTATGGGTGATAGTTGTCATAATCGTGGTAGCCAGACGACGATTGTGCGGTACTTATTCTAACCTAACGAATAAGTTAACCGTGTGAAAGTCGGACTTCACGAATAATATTGGCGTATGCTCGAGCCTTGAGTCATGTTTAAGAAAAACCTTTTAGAAAATGTGAGCTGAAAATAATTTGAAAGAAACCAATGTTGTTGGCTAAAAGCTCATAGGCAACAACCATACCTTTGATAGCATATAACCTGTGTAGAAAGAATTCACAACTAGTTACATCCCCTATATTACATTTTGGGATATTTTAACCCTGACCAATGTAGACATTTTAGTGAACAATCAAACACCCTTGTATTGACATGACATGAATACTAAAGACCTAACTATACTATATATGAAAGCATAGAGTTTGGAACAGACATGCGACCATGGATAACACATCCTGGATAAGCATGATCGGAAAATTTAATATGTGGCCACAGACGAAACGTCTTGGACAAGCATGACCATGACAATAGTCACATATTTTATTTTGTCTTCCCCATTGTTTTAGTGTTTACTCGAAATTTGCCTAGACACTTATTTCAATAATTTTTCAAATCAATACTCTATTGGTTAAGCCTTGATTGATTTTATTTGAATAAAATATGTTAATCGGTATGATTTTGAAAAGGGTATACGTATAAAATTTGACTATTCTTCTATAAAAGTGTATGAGATTGAAACGTGCATTTTTTTTTTTTTTTTTTTTTTTTTTTTTTTTTTTTTTTTTTTTTTTTTTTTTTTTTTTTTTTTTTTTTTTTTNACATGCATATGAGAACGAATTTGAATGAGTTTATGATTTTATAAAGTAAAGTTAAAACAAATCTCAACAACTTAAAAGACATCTTCAAATAAAATCGTCACAAACTAAATGGAATCGGGAATCTTACTACAATGAACAATCTCATAGCCTCCACAATAGACATTGTCAACCATTCAGGATTCTATTGATATTGAAGTGAAAAAAATAGTTTGAAAAGTTGAGTATTTAAGAATACTCAGTAAATGATCTTACTGTTTGGATCGAGAAATGCAAATACATACAATATGACCATAACTATTGCAACTAGTGGGACTTAAAGATTGATTGTCTTCAGGTTCTGCTTCTTTTTCAGATACAATTGAATGTGCCTCCTCTACACACAACTCACACATGCACATAGGTCCACTAGATGAGCATCAATTTCATACTCCCTAGGCCCAACAATGGGCATGTGCACTCTCACGCAGTTGAACCCAGTCCATAAGGAAAGAATGTAAAATATAAATCATAATTGTATGTGTCCAAATAATTTGTGATTTGAGAAGTAATCCATGATTGAAATGGTTATATAATATGCATGAAGTCTCGTAATATAAAAAGAATAGGCAATGATATGGAGCAACATAGAATATTTTTATACACAAAACAAGACTTGTAATTCACGTGACAGTAATCGCGGAGGTCATACTCCAACGAAGTCTAATTTCACTATCAACAATCCATGCATAAAAATGATGATTATAGAATTCATATGTCTCACTTAACAAGCTTTAAAGAACCTTGAACAAACTCAAAATTGAAAACGAGGCTAAAACAATATAAAAACCAACATGGAATTCAATAAACGGTTGAATAAGACTAGAAACAGGAAAAAAAATGTTCAAACTAGACATAAATCAATAGAAACCCTAAGACCCAATTCTTTCTGAAGGAGAAACAATTGAACCGAACTGCTCGATTAGATCACATGTGCAAGCATCCGACTGTGGCTACAAAACCCTTCGTCTTCACCAGTGGCGACATGACTTGAGAAATGACAACACAACTACTTAGATCTTGTCACAACAAGTGCAGGTGCAACAAAGAGAAAATGAATGAAAGAGAGAAAATTTCACGAAAAAGAGCAATTTGATAATAGATGTGTAAGGTTCGAGCTCCAACTAAAATAAAATAATGAAAAAATCGAAAAAATATAGGTCAAAGTCAACCGAGGGGTAACATAGTCACTTTGACCCTTCTACTATTTTCGGGGGTCTAAGGAGGCCCTCCACTAATCACCTGAAAAAAATGGTACAAGAAGAAGAAAATGCTAGAAGGCAAGAGGAGCTAAATTTGACTAAGAGTCCTTCCCAATAAATTCTCAATAGGCTGAGGAGATTCATTAAAAATATGAGAAAGTAAAGATTGTGTAGCAAACAAGGGAGGGACGCATGTTAGCAGTGAAAAAATATGAGGGAATTTGCGTGCCATTGGATTCGAACACGCACCACTTGATCCGCATCTGCCAATCAACGGAGAGGTGTCAAAAATAGTAACTTCCAACCATTGGGCTAAGGCGCAATGTCGGTACATTAGGATCGTTCGATAGTATCCTAAAAAAATCTATTTTCGAAGGAAAATGACCGAAATGCTCATTTCACAATGCTTGCCCACACCATGATACACGGATGTACCATCGAGTAGCTCACTTAAGCCATAGGGCCCAAGAGTGGTGGAAAGCTGCCCACACCATGATACACGTATGTACCATGGAGTAGCTCACTTAAGCCATAGGGCCCAAGAGTGGGGGAAAGCTCGAAAATGCCCGAAATGCTCATTTCATAATGCTTGCCCACACCATGATACACGTATGTACCATGGAGTAGCTCACTTAAGCCATAGGGCCCAAGAGTAGTGGAAAGCTAACAGCTCTATAGTATATTGAGACATATTTTTTTAGGGTTGGAATAGGTTTGATTTTGGAGAATGGTCATATGGCCTCATGGAGCATCCATCAGGTGTTCGATTGATAGTACATTTTGAGGCATATTTGTTAAGGTTGGAGTGACTTGATTTTGGAGAACGATCATATGGCCTAGTGGAGAATCCATCGGGTGTTCAATTGACACCAAATTTAATGAATTTTTATTTCATATAGACGGACTCAACTCCAAAGCCACATGCTGAAACTCATACTGAAACTCCAACTTTTGAGGTTGTGGCTTGGGGCTTCACCTAGCCTTCTTTGAGCATGTCATTGACACTCTTGTCTCTATTGTTCCCTCTAATTTTGCTTATGCCTGAGCTCGGCTTTAATGCACACTCTTCTTGGTGTGTTGGATGATGCACTGTTCTTTTGGATCACATTATGATACTTATCTATCTCGTGCCTTGTAATGATCCAGATTTTCCAATTTTCTTTATTTTGTTAACATTTTATTTTTATTTCTATAAATGACTGGATATTATGTTGTAGCATTTATTCTTGTCAGAAATCATGGGAAACGTTTTTTTTTTCTCCAAACTCAAAATGTTTTTGTCCGACAAGACAGTTATTACCTTAATGGAAAAACATTTTGAGACCTTTTATATTCCTATGCCCAACCTTCACTTCCCTTAAAACCGATTTTTGTCTCCAAACTCAATTTTTGTGTCAAAGTGTGAATGAGAGAACGGGAAACCGAGAGCGTGCGAAAGAAAATCGTGTGGGTATTCACTGTGTATTCTAGAGTGTTCGTGGAACGATAGAGTGCTCTTCGGAGGAAGAATCAGGTGGAAGTAAGGTATTGACGTCGGGATCATTGTGTCGAAGAAGGTTGACCGTCAGAAATCGGTGTTGAGGACGTTGTGGGATCGTCGGCATGTCACCGGAATCAGGGAGAAAGAAACTATGGTTTCGTCGCTTGTCGGGTAAGGAAGGCGAGGTTTTTGGAATCGAGTCGGGTTCCTTCACGTTCGGCCTTTAGTTTCAACCCAAGGCCCAAACGTATAATCAAGCCGCGTTTCTGGCAGCCTAATACCACAGACGCACACCCCAACAGCTCCAGCGGCTTCACACGCATACACAATGCGGCTCAACTCGAACATGTATGAAATCGGCTCGGCTCTGTCAATTCCCGCGATTCGGCTTGGCGGCTTAGTTGGTTGGCTTGGTTGCTCGACTTATCATCTCGGTACCTCTATAATATATCGATTCCTAGGTTTTTGGCCCTTCTGAAGCCGTTTCTGCCCTTAGTTTTTCCATCTGAGGTCAGTATGGTTCCTAACTATCAAAGATAGATTGTGTTGGGAGTTTATTTTGATAAATAGTATGAGATTTAGCTAATATATGTTAGGAAAGGTTCCTAAGTTTTTATGTGGTTATTATAGGATGTACTTAACCGTTGGAATTAGCGTATTGTGAGTGACTTCGGCCAAGGCCATCGAGGTAAGTGACCTTACTGTTAGAGTTCGCTTATTATGTGTTGTATGATGGTGTGTGCCTTGTGGCCCTTGCATGCACCATATTTTATGTGATATGACTATATGATGTATGGATTATGTGACTATTTACACTATGAAAAGTTATGGATTATGTTGACTGTTGACTGTTTATGCTATGAAAAGTAGTGAATGATGTTGACGGTTGACTATTTATCCTGTGAAAAGATTGTTGATCTGCTAGTATTATATGTCATGACAATGTTGATCGATGTCATGGATACACGTAGTATTATCGAGTCATGTCATGAGATGTTTATGGAACTGGAATGTATTTTCATGTTATGTAATATGTCATGTAATGTAAGTTATGTGACATGCTATGTAATATAAGAAACATATATGTGATGGTAGCAATGCTTAGGTAACGCCATGTTAGGTATGTTAAGAGACCTCATGCATATATGTATGTCACTTGCATTGGGATACTTCCCCTTTATATTACAAAAGAATGAAATACGATATTTATGTTCCCCATGATATCATGCGGGCCCTTTTCTGTTCTGTGGTGTTCGGTGACGTGTATTATGTTGTGCCCGACCTGGTGGGTCTATGTGTGCATACATGGGTCGTGTGTGAAGGAGTACCACACATCCAACCCTACTCGGAATAGAAAAGTGCCCAAAGTCAGGTAAAGTTTACGAAAAGTTAGGTCCCGCTCATATGTTGCATGTGTTTGCATTTCTAATCTCAACAGTGGGGTGACTTACTGAGTATTTCATAAAAATACTCAAGCCACGTGCTACCTACATTTTTTAGGTAAAAGCAAGGCGCCAATGTACGGTTGACAGTGGAGCTGAGGACACCATAGAAGTGGACTAGGGGCATTTTTAGTAGTTTATGTTTATTTGACTGATTTAAGTTAAATGAGCTTCCGCTTAATGAGTTATGTATGTATGGGTGACGTGTAACGCCCCTAATTTTCTTAAATCAGTCAAGTAAACATAAACTACTGAAAATGCCCCTCGTACACTTCCATGGTGTTCTCAGCTCCACCGTCAACTGTACATTGGCGCCATGCCTTTACCTGAAAAATGTAAGTAGCACGTGGCTTGGGTATTTTATGAAATACTCAGTAAGTCACCCCACTGTTGTGGTTAGAAATGCAAACACATGCAACATATGAGCGGGACCTAACTTTTCGTAAATTTTACATGGCCTTGGGCACTTTTCTATTCTGGGGTAGGGTTGGATGTGTAGTACTCCTTCACACATGGCCCATGTACGCGCACATGGACCCACCAGGCAGGCTCGTATATGTACCCCTGGGCCTGGCTTGGTTGGGCATAATGTAATACATGTAGTCAAACACCATAGAATAGAAAATGGCCCGCATGATATCATGGGAAACATAAATATCGTATTTCATTCTTTCGTAACATAAAGGGGAAGTATCCCGATACAAGTGGCATACATATATGTATGAGATCCCTTAAGATACCTAACATGACGTTACATCAGCATTGCTAATATTACATATACATTTCTTACCTTACATGGCATGTCACATAACTTACATTACATGGCATATTACATAATATGAAAATGCATTCCAATTCCATAAGCATCTCATGACATGATTCGATAATGCTACTTGTATCCATGGCATCGACCAACATTTTCATGGCATATAATATTAGCAAATCAACAATCTTTTCACAGTATAAACAGTCAACTGTCAACATAAACCATAACTTTTCATAGCGTAAACAGTCAACAACCAACAGTCAACATAATCCATAACTTTCCATAGCGTAAACAGTCACATAATTCATACATCATATAGTCATATCACATAAAATATGGTGCATGCAGGGGCCATAGAGCACACACCATCATACAACACGTAGTCAGCTAACTCCAACAGTAAGGTCACTTACCTTGATGGCCTTGGCCGAAGTCACTCACAACAAGCTAATTCCAACGGTTGATTACGTCCTATAATAACCACATAAAAATTTAAAAACCTTTCATAGCTAAATCTCATGTTATTTATTAAAATAAACTCCAAGCACAATCTGTCTTTGACGGTTAGGAACCATACTGACCTCAAATGGTAAAAATAAGAACAGACACAGTTTCAGAAGGGTAAAAAACCTAGGAATCGATATATTATAGTGATACTGAGCCGATAAGCCGAAAGTCGAGCCAACCGACTAAGCCGTCAAGCCAAGCCGCGGGAATTGACGAAGTCGAGTCGACGTACCTGCCAAATTGAGGCGAGAGTACGCGTGCGGAGCCGAGAGCAGAACTGAAGGCGCACGTCTGTGTTGGGCTGAAACGCACATGGCCCGCGTTCGTTTGTGGGCTGGTTTAAAGGCACCCCGAGCCGATTGCAACCCATGTCTTCCTTACCCGCCAGAAAGCGAAACCCTAATTTCTGCCTCCCCGATTCCGGCGACGCGCCAACACCTTCACCTATTCTGATGCCTTTCTGTCACCGACGACTCCCAACGCAACTTCTTGTTTCCACCGGTCACTCAACGTCTTCGACACAATCTTGACGATCCCGACTCGACGTCTATATCTTACTTCCACTCGAATCCTTTTTTCTGAAATAGCAACCCTAATATTCCAAGAGAAAAGTTTGGAGAGAAAATCGTTTTCAAGGGATTTAAAATGTCGGACATAGGAATATAAAAAATAATCTCAAGACATTTCCAAGGCATTCTAAGGTTTTAGAATAAGGAAACTCAGAGATAATAGGAATGTTTCTATTAGGCGATAAATGTCTAGCTAGAAATTAGGTGATTTTCAAGGAGATTTGGTGAGACCATTTAATTATTTATTTTATTATTATTATTATTATTATTACTTTTTTTTTTCTTCAGAAACTCGAATCGTTACATGACGTCATTAATTAGGTCTAGAAAATTAGGGGCGTTACAATTGGTATCAGAGCCCTAGGTTATAGATCTTGTAGACCGGTTTACGATGTAGGCCTAATGTACTTCCATGGTCCTCCAGCAAACGCACTGTCCCCGTTAGGTATGCCTTTTTAAGAATTAAAGTTTCTTAAATGATGCATGCAGTAGTGAATATGTATTTTGTAATGAACGATATGATATACATGTGCTATATGTTGGCATGATTTATGATATGTCATTTACGGATCAGATGGTTATGATAATGCTATAGTTGTATGTATGAGTGACTTGCGTAACTACGGATGTTTATAGAATCTGTTCGATAAGTATGTGACTTAGTAGTGACGTGCACAATTTAGATACCACCTACAACTCGAGAAGGAGGTCTTAGGGAACGACCCCCGCTTAGGGGTAGAGGAAGAGGAAGGGGACGTAATGGGGGCCGAGAGGATTCTATAGAGCAGCCTCTTCCGCCACCAGCGACACCTCAAGCCGCACCAAACTCTACAACTACCCTAGTAGATGCATTGCAAGCTGTGATACAAAATCTGACTACCAACCAGCAAACAAATGCTTCTACATCAACCATGGAAGCTAAGTATCTACGAAATTTCAAGAGGGGTGACCCTCGAACTTTTAAGGGGATATCTAACGATCCACTGTGGCACAAATGTGGTTAGATCCATTGGCACATCTGACAACCCCGTTTTTTTTTTCCTCAGTCCTTTACTTTCTTTCTCTCTTTTTATTCTTCATTAGCCATCTAACTAGGGCTAAACCAAACCCCTAATTAGACAAGGAGGGTCAAAATGACTAATTTAACCCTCAGAGTTGTCTTTGACCAATCTTCTCAAATTTTCACTATTTTCTTTATATTTTTCTTAGCATTTTTCTTTTCTATCTTAACTTGAAATTCATCTCTAAGGCTCCCAATCAAATATCGAAAGTTGACTTAAAAAAAAAAAAATCAAAATTTTAATTTCTCAGGGAGACGTGGACATTACAATAGATCATTTTCACTTTGTAATCAACTTAGAATACCATCAAGAAAAACCAAACTAACCATGAAATACTCAAAATTATTTCTTACAAATCCCCAAATTTTGCTTTAAGAATGCACCACAAAAGTTTAAAAATGTAAAGTGAGACCCACATTCATCGTGCTCCCTATTTTGATATAATATTTGTAATCCCGAAATTTAGTTTTAAACAACTATATTATTTTCATTTCACTAATTTGTATGAGACAATCGATGTTTTTGTTTTATCAGTTGGTCGGGGTCCTTTCTAAATAAGTATTCAAGAATATAATCGTACGACAGAAAATTCACTCATTTTCATATAGAATACGTAGATGATGATTTAATTGATTTCCCTTGAATTATGTTTTTTTAAGTTGTTTAGAACATGTGTTTGAAAGACTAATATAGGTAGTTGAAAGCATTGTTTGTCAACTCTAGCAAACAAATTAGATCAAAACAAACCCACTTCAAACGCCAAATTAATTATCCTTCTTTTATTTCATATTTTTAAATCTAAGCTGTTAACGTCTTAACCCTATTCTCAGTCCAAAAATGCTTCCAAATTACAAGACATAAACAAAGCTTATAATAGGATAAAATTGAGTATTCAATAACTTAATCCAGCTCATGCTGATGCAAAATGACATGATTTTGACTGTACTTACAGGAAGATGTGACAAATTTTTTAGATAATTTGTTAGAAATAGTTTAAGCTATAAGTAACCCTTTCTTATCATCATATCTATCTAAAAATATATATTTTAAAAAAAATATAAGTAGTATGCATATGAAAAGTGACAAAATTTGTGAAAAAAATGCATAAAAATTTTGTTGTCAACGGTTTAAATTGAATAATTAGAGTAACTATCTATATATATATATATATATATATATATATATATATATATATATATATATTTGCTACTAATTACTCAATTAATTAATGTGCAATAACGACCGATATTTTGCTCGACATTTAATTAATTAATTAATTCTCTTGCATGCTTGTCTTTTTTTGAACCATCGGTTAGACCTTTGGGTATCTTGAAATGTCAAGATGTTTGTTGGCTTTATGATGTTGGAGATTTTTATAGTAATATGCTAAAATTAATATTTAATTGAATTTTCACACTTAATAAACGTTATTTCATTCGTATTAATCTTTAAATTATTAATTGTACCTTCATTTGTTAGAGAGGGGGTGAAATAAAGCAAACTATTTTTTAAAAAAATCATACCATTTTCTTGTCTTGTCATTTGGTATGAGAGTTTTCGAGAATGATTTCCATATTATTTGGTGTGAGAGCTTAGGGAAATCAGCCAAGGGAAAGCTCTCATACCAAATGATAAGGAAATCACTATGAGGGGAGTAAGATTCGGATTACCTTGTTGATCGAATATCTCAAGGCAAGAACGCTTGTTTGAGATTCGAATCACTCCACAAGTAAGAACGATCATGTCTAGCTTGAATGATTCTGCATGCAACCTAAACTACATAGAATTGTAAATAAACTTAGTCATTGTCTAAAAGAAAGTACAAATGTTTTTTTTACTATATTTTCCAAGTCTACTTACAATTACAACATAAAAATGAAACTATTAATGGTATTCCAAGAGTTGTAATATTCATACTTTATGATCATAATTAACCATTACGTAAATGTAACCTAAAGTAAATAAAAAATCTTAAAATATATTAATAAAATACAACCACTCTAAATTACTCTAAATTGTAATTAACCCAAAATTTATAACAATGAAACTTCATTCTTCTTCGAAGTGGTATGAATTGAAATATCTTTTGATAATTTCAACAACATTTTTTTTTGCACATCTTCATTTAAATATATTGTATGATTGATTTGGTGCATATCACGTCGGAGACGTTGCAAACAATGCATGTCGGTGTGAAACGTGTCATGGAAGCAAAGGTGCAGACCTTGAAGAGTGAGTTCGAGGCTATCTGCATGAGGAATGATGAGTCAGTAGACAACTTTGCCATGAAGTTGACCACGATCGTCAGCGGCATCCATTCATTAGGCGACATGGTGGAAGAGGTTCGTTCTCCTAAGATTCATGCAGATTGTTACCTTCATCGAGCAGTTTGGCGACCTCAAGAACATGGCGATTGAGGAGGTCGTTGGTTGTCTTAAGGTTCATGAGGAGAGATTTCATGGCTACGAAGACAAGGAGGAGGAGAAATATCTCTTGCTCACACATGAGGAGTGACTTGTACGGACGAAAAAAAATGATGCAACTGATTCTTCTTTTTTAGATTCAAGCGGACATGGCAACCATAACAAGGAAAAAAAAAGGTCGTGGATGTGGCCTCAGATGTGGTGGCAGGTCGTGACAATACCTCACAAACCCATGAAAATGCCAACTTTTGAAGGACAAGAGTATGATCAAGTGTTACTCTTGTGGAAAATACGGGATGCGGCAGAGTGCCGCAACAAGGAGTGCGATGAGGAGGCAAACCTTATGTTCACTGGTGATAAAGAGCCCACATTGATGTTGGCTGAGAAAATGCCCAACCTGTTGATGCTCAATGAAGAGAAGATTATGACAAACCCCTTCATAGATGGAGAAAGACCAAGTGGAGACTAGCATGTGATACCTAGACAACGGAGCGAGCAACCACATGACCAAAGATCGAACAAAGTTCAAGGAGCTTGATGAGAAGTTCATTGGAAACGTGAAGCTTTTTGACAGATCATTATACCGATCCAAGGCAAAGAATCTATTTTGTTTCTGTGTAAGAACCATGATCAATGTCTATTCATCAAGGTGAATTACATCCAACGAGCAATATTATTGGCATTGGTTAAATGACAGAATAAGGTAGCAAAGTGAAGATAGTCGACTCGTTCCTCAAAATATACGATAGAAACGAAATCCTGTTGATGAAGGTAAAACAGTCACGAAACCGCCTATCAAGATACTATTGAAAGATCATCAACATCTTCCAAAAGTATCCATTAGCGTTGAAAACAAGAAAGTAAAGAAGAAATCAATGGATCGGGAGAAAAAGGAATTGAAGAATAGCCAAGAAAAAATCAAATGTTATTATAATCAGTGAAGAGCAACCTACAAGATAGCGTGTTTCATTAAACTTGTCATCTTAACCAGTAGGCCTAGATCAAGGTCACCAGAGCTTAAAAAAAAAAAAGAGACTTAAAACTAGGAGGAGTAGACCTAAAAAGAAGCTTGAAAAGCAAAAGAGCGAAGTTACAAGAAGTTTGTACATGTGCGATGACGAATTTTTTTTTGGAGAGGGCAGTGGAGGAAATTGCATGTTGGAGAATTAAAAAAATTTCTGAATAAGACAAAGTTGATCGAGGACCAAGAAGGAAAAAAAAAAAAACTGAAATTAGAAAGCAACGTGCCCAAATTCTCACAAAGAAACTAACTAGAGTTAAATTTGCACATATGCTAGAGTTGCTTGAATAATTATTTAATAATATTATTGACTTGAATAAGTTAAAAGAAATTATTAATCGGTTGGTCCTTATTTGTGTGGAAAATTTAGAAAATTTGTTGGTGACTTTTCCACTATAAATACCCCACGTGAGAGAGGTATATTCTTCTCACACCAACAAAAGAGAATTAAAGAGCACAACGGCTCAAGGTTCTCCTATTCAAAGATCTTCAAGCTGTTTTTTATGCTTAAATGGTTTATTTTGGCATATTTCCATAGTGAGCTATATCCAACCCTTTAGAAGAAAAATGGAAGTTGAAGAAGAATTGAAGAAGATGATGGAAGAAGTGGAAGGCATGGGGGAGAAGGTAGAAGCCAAAGTGAATTACTATGACACCAAATTACACACCATCATTGTCGCTTATTTCGTTTGGGAACGTGTGTTCTTCTTCGGTATCTCCAAGAAGACGTTTCCTTCCACCATTTCTACCCTCAGCTGCAATGGAAACTGGTGGGTTATTCTTGCTTTGAGTTCTTCATGCAGCTTCGTTTACGTGCTACTTTTTTTCGACGCTGCTCTCATGCTCTACCGCCACGAAAATCAACTCCATCTCATCCTCCAAAAACATGCTCAACTTTGCCGACATCTGTTGGCAATCAAAGAAGAAGAAGCTGACACCAAAGCTTCTTTAATGGAGGCCGGAGATGAGGCCAGCCATGGGTTGTCGCTTGAGGAGGAATTGATGCTCATAAACTCGACCTCACCATTTAGGAGGAGGCCTTGGGAGAGGAAAGTTTATGTTACTGCCTTTATAGTTTTCAAACATGGGAGGGAGTGAATTTGATCTTTGAAATAGAAATAGAATTGGAATTGAAAATATGATTTTCATTCATGTTTACAACGTTTAAATAGGATACAAACTATCAACCTATACCTAAAAATGAAAATATATATCTAACTAAATGTTGTAAAATACTGAGAATCAAATCCTAAAACATATACTACTAACAACTCCAAAAAAAAAAAAAAAAATAAAGAAACTTACCCAAATAAAGAAAAAATATTAACTCCCAGAAATAAAGAAAAAATATTAACCTATTATCGATATCTAAGATATACTCCATAATTAATTATTAAAATATATTCTCCAAATATCATATCTTAATATTTCACCTCATATTTGCTTATGGAATTGTCTACGACAGCGCTCACACTTATACAAATCAAATGACAAGTTCACATACTAAAAAAATTTGTAACTCTCAAAATTAGGATAGAGTGGTACGTGATTATTCTATTAATATTAATATTTTAAAGATTAAAAAATTGTAGATTATAGTTAAAAATAATTAAGTAATGAATTGAGAATGAAATTGGGGCAAAAGTCGGCATAATCTCATTGAGTTGTGGATAAAGAATAATAAAAATCCTATAATAGAAAAATACAGATTTATGTAATTAACAATTGGCGCCAAAGCTCTTCCAAAGGCCAATGTCCCTCCGTTAATAAAATATTATATAATATTTCATTATATAATATTTTATTTTAATAATGGAGAAATACTTTATAATCTCGTTAAGACAGCCTTCCAAAGGCCAATGTCCCTCCGTCAACAAGTCTATGAGGCGGGGCGGGAGCGGGAAGGCTGTCTAATCATTTCACAATCAAACCTAATCCCATTCATTTGTGGATAAAGAAAAATAAAATATTATATAATAAAAAAAACACCACTTTATTTAATTAACAATTCAGGTAGTATTAACAATTCAGGAAATTCTTTTATATTTTCATCTTTGCCATCTATTTCATTATCTCTATGAATTATTTTTTTAAAAAAAAATAGTTATTTTAAACTTTCTCATTTTGTTAAAAAAAAATGGTAAAAATTTCTATTAAATCAATCTATTTTATAAATTATCTTCTATAATAGTGTAACACACTTTTTAAAAATTAAAGAAAAGCTATCAAATTAAGTAACTTGTTTTCTAGTTATATATATATATTTTTTTAATATATATATATATATATACATGCATTGAAAATATATTTTTATTAGACGAGACATGCAAGAATTTGGATGGACATGAAGATGGAGACCGTAAATATAATCTCATCCTTAGTAGGAATGAAAAAATATTCAATCACTTCCTTCTCATTCAAAGTCTAAACGAAAAATCTACTTTGTGGTCGTCTCAAACCCATCACTGCTTACACCATCCAAAAAAAGGGAGGAATATTGGAATTTGGTTGGCCAAGGGATGGCGTGTTCACGCTGACGTATTTCCACTTGGTTTCTTGTCTGGCAAGAAACTCTCCGCCGCCATTTAGTGACACGTTGTCTTCCTAATTTTTATTTATTTTTTTAGTTATTAAACTGTATTAAACTCCCATCCACGTTTCAAAATCTATCTCAATTTTCTAATTTCTATATAAAATTCTTTCTTTATTTATTTTTATAAAGATTAAAATAAAATACGCAAGTATATATCTAATTCTATGCGACACGACCATGGTTAGTGGAACCTAAAACCTAATTATCCTTGAGCTCCATTTCTTTTCGGGTATAATTGAATGTGCATTACTTCTCTGCACACAACTCATGCACTTTAAGTATAGAAACGATAGACGAGCATTAGTATGATACTCCCTAAATCTGATTATAGGCACATGTACATTCGCACAACTGAAACTAGTGGAGAAGAAAAGAATGTGAATGGTAAATCATGACTACATGCGGTTAAGGTAGCAAATTTCTGTTAGCTATTTTTTTTTCTTGTTATTAGTGGAGTCAGTTGAGTCGTGTTCTTTTTCGTCTTTTCTGCATTTCATGTATTTTTTTTCTGTAAAAGGCATTGGACCCGTGAATAAAGAATGAACATTTTTGGTACATTTGACAAGTCTATGTAATTTACCGCTATCATTTGGTATTAGAGCTAAAGCAAAACAAACTGATCCAAGAGAGAAAATGAGCAACGACAAAACACTCACCAAAATTCCACAGTTTGATGGTCAGTATGACCATTGGAATGAACTGATGGAAAACCTCTTGCATGCCAAGGGTTTGTGGAGTGTAGTGGAAGAGGGTTACACCAAACCGATAGAGGGAATCGAAGTGACTGCAGTGCAGAAAAGGAATCTTGAAGAGTTCAAGACGAAGGACCATCAAGTGAAGCACTACCTGTTCCAAGCAATTGATCGGGTTGTGTTTGAACAGATCTTGAATTGCAAAACATCCAAGAACATTTGAGATTCGAAAGTTCAGAGGCAACGAAAGGGTGAAGCGGTCTCTTCTCCAAACTGTAAGAAGAGATTTTGAGGTTCTTGAAATGAAGAGCGAAGAAAACATCGATGATTATTTTGGAAGAGTAATGACTGTCTCCAACAAGATAAATAGCAACGGAGAAGACATGTTAGATTCAAAGATTGTTGAGAAAATACTTCGAACTCTGACTAACAAATTCGCATATATGGTGGTGGCCAACGAGGAGTCAAAAGACATAGGAAAGATGATGATTGACGAACTGCAAAGCTCTCAATGAAGAAGGTGATCAAGCTCTCAATGTCAGAGGCAGAGGTAGAGGATCATACAGAGGTCGAGGCAGGGGCAGAGGACGCTCCAACAAAGCAACAATCAAGTGTTACAACTGCCACCAACTTGGACATTTCCAATATGAATGTCCAATTGGGTACAATGGAGCACATTTTGCAAAGATCGAAGAAAAGGATGAAGTTATTCTCATGACATATGTGGAGCTTCAAGGCACTAAATGATGAGATATGTGGTTCGTGGATTCTAGGTGTTCAAACCATATGTGTGGAGAAAGAGGTATGTTCAAGCTTGGACACTAGCTTCACACATAATGTCAAGCTTGGGAACAATCACAAACTGGTGGTTGGTGGGAAAGAAGTAGTGAAAATAATACGTAAGGGAATAAGCTATGTGATCAACGATGTGTATTATATTCTGGAATTGAAGAACAACTTGCTTAGTGTTGGACAACTTCAAGAAAGGGATTTAGACGTGCTATTCAGAGGAGGAGATCAAAATACATGTAGCATTTTTCATCCTCAAGAGGTAAAACAACGGAATCTGTTATGAGTGCTAATAGGATGTTTATCGTGCCGGGTGAATCAAATAAATCAAATAACAAAAGGGAGGAGAAAGAGATTGAAATAAAAAAAAAAATAAGAAAAAAAAAACAAATTAAGAAGCAGGAAGATGACACCGAAAAAGATCAACGTCGCAGACAGCGGGAAGAAGCTGAAAAAAAAAAGAGACTTTCTATACTAAAGCAAGCATCCATAATGGAGCGTTTCCTTAAGAAAACCAAACCTAGTCCATCCTGTCATTATCCAACTACTGAATTGACTGCATCAGTTCTAGTGAGTAAACAGAGTGAAAACATGTTGGAGGTTTGTACGCAGTTTATGGATTGCACTCTTTCTTCAAGCAATGCGATCAATTAGGTTGATATTCGCAAGCTGCACTTATCTTATTGGCGCTTCATAGGTCATTCAATTCGTTCAAGAGAAAAGAATCACTGAGGCATTCGTCAGAAGCTAAAGTGTGATCTATTTAAGGAACTTAAACTGTCAAATGGTAGAGAATTTGCTAATGATGGTGAATTGGGTGAGGAGAGGCTTGTAGATGGTTGGGAAGAACAAATTATAGATGATAGCTGTGGCTGGTTCCCTCATGTCAGTAAGTTGAACAGGGGGAAGGGGAAGCAGTTGTTGCAGTTTTCAAAGAGCTATAGGCATGCTTTTTATGGCATTTGGTCTACAAAGAGTCATGTTGTTGGACCACGTCATCCGTTTAGGAAGGACCCAAATTTGGATTATGATGTTGATAGTGATGAAGAATGGGAAGAGGAGGATCCTGGTGAAAGCCTCTCAGATTGTGATAAGGATGATGAAGAAAACTTAGAAGAGGAAGGTTGTGCAAAAGCGGAGGATGATGAAGACAGTGAAGATGGATTTTTTGTCCCTGATAGATATCTCTCAGAAAATGAGGGCGTGGAACATGACAGGATGGAAACTAATGATGTTGATGAGGTCAAAAGCACACCTAGCTCTAAGCAAGATATGGATGCTGAGATACAGTCCATCGAGTGGAACCACACGTGGTCGCTGACTGCACTTCCCGTTGGAGCCTAGGCAATTGGGGTTAAGTGGATTTACAAGACCAAATTAAATGAACTTGGAGAGGTACACAAGTTCAAAGCTTGGCTGGTTGTAAAAGAGTATGCTCAAGAGTACGGAGTAGATTACACAGAGGTATTTGCTCCAGTGGCTCGAATGGATACAATGAGAATGATCATTGTTGTAGCTGCACAAAAGGGATGGGGAATCTATCAGCTCGATGTCAAATCTGCTTTTCTATTTGGTGAGGTGAAGGAAGATGTATTTGTTGAACAACCACAAGGTTATAAAGTAGCAGAAAGAAGGACATGGTTTATAAGCTGCAAAAGGTTCTTGACGGACTAAAACAAGTGCCTAGAGCTTGGTTCAGTCGCATTGAGGCTTATATCGTCAAGGAAGGTATTGTAAGTAGCTCTAGTGAACAAACATTATTCATCAAATAAAATGGAGGTAAAATTCTAATTGTGAGCATTTATGTTGATGATCTATTGTTCATTAGTAATGATAAGAAGTTGTTGAATGAGTTTAAGCGCTCCATCATGGATGAATTTGACATGACTAATTTGGGGAAGATAAGATATTTTCTTGGCATTGAAGTGATGCAGAAGGCTGATGACATCTTTGTATGTCAAAGAAAATATGTTGTTGAGTTGATCGAGAGGTTTGGGATGCAAAATTACAACTCCATATCCAATAGTCCCTGGACAGCAGATTGGCCGAGATGAAGCTGGTGTGAAGGTCGATTCAACGCTATATAAGCAAATGGTGGGCAGCTTAATATATCTCACAGCCACACGACCTGACTTGATGTTTGTAGGAACTCTAGAATTTGGGATATGGTATCAACTTGAAGGGAAGAGTGAACTCTTAGGCTACACTGACAGTAACTATGCAGAAGATGTGGATGACAGTAGGAGCACTTCAGGCTATGTTTTCTTAATGAGTGGAGGAGCTGTGACATGGTTTTCAAGGAAGCAACCAATCATCACGTTGTCAACTACTAGAGCAGAGTATGTAGTAGCAGCTACATGTGCCTATCAAGTTATCAAAAAATGCAGTCATGCATGGAAAGTCAAAGCACATAAGGGTTCGATACCATTTTCTCAGAGAATTGACAATGGAAGGTGTAATTAAATTAGTCTATTGTGAGGAGCAGCTGGCCGACATAATGACAAAACCTTTGAAGATGGCATCATTTCAAAGGATCAAAGAAGCGTGCTATAAACTAAACTCTTGATCGAGTTCAGTTCAAGAGAGGAAGTGTTGAGATAGTAAATTTCTGTGAGTTCTCTTTTTTTTTTTTTTTTTAGGACATTAAATCACCCACAGTGGGCAATCCCTTTTGACTTAGTGTAGAAGGATGCAAGAGTCGGTTAACAGCATGGCCACAAGCTTGAGAGGAAAGACAACATTTGGCTCTATTTTTTTTTTTTTTTTTTTAATTTAATATAAATATTCTAAATTTCAATCAATTTTGGCAATTTCATTATTTTTCGTAGTTTCTAAAAGCTTCCCACTCACCTAACCTTTTTATGTGAAAACATTCGCTTAAAATCATTTATAGCTTATACGTTTGTGTTAACCGTTTTTAAGCAAAACACTAAAATAACCAATGTGAAATATAAATAAATCAAGGAGAAGATTGAAAACGATGCCCTAATCTAACCTAAAATCTACGAAAATAAAATACAACTACCCTAACATAAGTTCCATAGTCTTCAACGCAATGCCACCATCATTCATACATGAATGTCTTGCCTCTACCTAAAATATAAGAGTAATATATGACTTGAGTATTTTAAGAAATACTTGGTAACCGACCCACTATTGAGCTCATGGAATGCAAACACATGTTACATGAATTAGGCCTATCATTTAAACTAGGGTCATGCATTTTTAGGCATTTCAATATAATATTATTAATATAATGTAATGATACATTGCAAATAAATTTTCATTCCAACCTTTAATCAGGTATAATTTGGCCTAGAAATGAATTGTCCTTGCTTAATACTATTATTTACTCCTAAGTTTGCAATAAACTCTAACGAAAAAGTATATCGAAATAAATTCTATAAAAACAACCTCACTCTTTTACCAATTTTTGCGTCTATGCGACAACTCTAGCAGCAAAGAAAAAACACCTCTCCCCGATGAGATAGCCCAAAGCAATGTTGTGGGGTTTACTCTCGAAGTCACGAAGCCTTGGTTCTTGACATTAGCAGCAGCATTGAACGCTCAAAATTCCTCTCCAGCCCTTAAACCTCCATGGCCATGCCAATTGGAACCCTTAAACTATTCGATTGGAGGAAGATTTGGCGTTGTAATCGACTATATAGGCTTCGAGAAACATTGGTTGCAGGAACTAAGATAGCTCTAATGGAGTTTTGTTGATTTCTCCACAAAAATCGAAAAATTAATTCTCGTTACGACTCAAGTGCTACAAATTATTACTTCTTTAAAAGCTTTCATCTCCGAAAATTGTTTATTCGCAGTCGTCAGTATAGAACATTTTAGTGTTCATCTTCCTTTCTCAAGTTGTTACGTCATCAAATCGAAACTTGCAACAAACTTGTGTGACATGCTATTATGAAATTTGATTTAAGATATAAACTGAGTTGTTGAATATATTTTATATAGATGTACTTGTTAGAATTTTTTCCCTTATTTTTTAGGAATTGGTGGGTAGTATATTTTATCTTATCATGATTTTGTTGATAGTATATCTTCTCTTATTCTTAGGAGTTAGTTGATAACTTGTATTCTATTTAAACGTTGTGATCGTTAATGAAAATCACACTTCCAATCTCACTTTTGTTTCTTATTCTTAGCATAGTATCAGAGCATGTCCTTAGTGTTCTTAAATATCAAAATTTCCTTTATTTCTTTTAATGCAGAATCACCCAAATCTAGTTTCAAAACTTCGGACGTTGATTTTACGCATCTTTATTATATTCATCACAACTCGTTTCAATCAAACTAAATGGGATAAATTACCAATCCTATAGTAAATCAGTTCTGCATTCTGTTATTGCCAAAAAGAAAATTGGCTTCACAATGGAAGAAAATTGGCTTCATTGATAGCACAATTGAAGAACCATCTCAAGATGTAAATTCAAAAGAATTTGAACTTTGGAATCAGTGCAACAACATGATAAATCTTGGTTTACTCATTCAATTGAAGCAGATATCACTGAATGTATTATTCACGTCAAGACAGGTCATCAAGTGTGGGTTGATCTTCACGATCAATTCTCACAAAAGAATGCTCCAGCAATTTGTTAAATAAAAAAAGTCTATAACAATAATGTCAGAGTGAACTATGACACTGTCAGCATATTTCACCAAGTTCAAAGCACTCTAGATGAATTGGAAGTGCACCGCACACCATTACCTGTAATCAACGTCAAATACATGTTGATCAATGAGAAAGAGACAAGTTGATACAACTACTCATGGAACTCAATGAGTCTTAATAACGGTGAGATCTAACAATGACTATATTACCTCATATGAGACAAGTCTATTCATTACTTAAAGAGGAAGATAAATATAATATATATATATATATATATATATATATTAATAAGTGAAGCAGACATGGTTGAATTTTCATTTATTTCTTTTTGGAAAAGAAAACTAATATTTTATACTAATTCTACTATTTACTAAATAACCGACCTACACATTTCAAATTATTTATTCTTCTTTGGGCATTCTAACTTAATGTTTTGGTAAATATGTTGGAAATTTGATCACTCATTCAACTATCATTCAACTATCAAGAGAGGGCGACCCTAAATTTCTACTTAAATGTTCTCTTGCTTAGCTCATATGTGAAATATACTCTTTAAAACGACATCGTAAAATAACATAAATTTTGAATAAATTAAAAACATCTTCAACTTTAAAAACACTATCATGGTCTCACGTATTCTAACACATAACACTGAAAAATAATTAAAACAAATACAAAATAAATAAAAATAACTTAAAATACAAGTCAACTTATTCTAACTTAAGATTAGGAATTTAAATATGCATCTACCCTATGTATGTGTCATGGTCTCTGCTCGCGATTTCGCCGTCATCCGTAAATGGATGTTTTGTCTTTACCTGAAAAATGATATAGCACAGGTTGAGTATTTTGAAGAATACTTAGTAAGTGACCGCACTACTGGGGACATGCTATATGTAAACACATGCAAATATGCTCTAGAAACCTATCTTTATCTCATATTGGGGGTGGCCTCCAGTCCGGACTAACTATGGATGTGCAATACTTTCATACACATGATCCACACGTGTAAGTGTAAATCTCCAAGCATGTCGCACCCCTCTGGACCCATCATCGTTGAGCTAGTTGTCCTTAGCGAGTTCGAAGGTCAGTAGACACTTGAGTATCATGCTCAACATGATCACCATTATCATCATACTGTGCGCGTCCGCACTCATCTTCATAAAGAGAAAGTATCACAATGTTTATGTACACACAACATGCATGAGATTCCTCTAGTTCTCATCTTAAACATCTTTCCGACACAACCCTAGTCTCATCTCTATATTACGTTTAGTAATACATGCTCATTAGATATTTATATTAATATTGTTATTCATGCTCTTAAGGTTGTGTTCTAGGTCGATCTCTCGACATGATGCAACATGATATTCATCATCATACAACATGCTTAATATGAAAACATCATCATATTCAGGTAAATGTCATGCAAAACATCATAGTCATCATAATGCCATTACATGCATCAAGCACATCAAACACATCAAACATCGTCATACATCATAGCTCATACATCATCATATAATTTACCTACGACATCATATGATACAACTCATACATCATACATCAAGAAGTTCATGTACGTCATCACAAGTCATCATATATCGTCATACAACACATCAATTTTCTAGTTTATCCTATAGTAAGCAACTTACTTGGTTGGCCTTAGTCGGCGTTCTCCCTAATTATTATACGTTAGTTCTCGTTCCTCGAGAGCTGCTCCAAATGTTGCCAGGATTTGTTTTCTATCATACGTTCATCACCTTTTGTTAGTATTTCACAAAATAAAATTAATCCAACTGACATAGGTAAAATACAGCACTAAAACGGCACCAATTATCTTAATCTAGACTGAAAGCAGGTTCGGGAGGGCCGAAATGGTTGAAAATGACCTTAAAAAGAAAACTCGAGCCGAATAAGCCGAGGAGCCGCCGGAAGCCGAGCCAAGCCGTCTAAGCCGACTAAGTCGAAGGGCTGGTCGACATGCGGCAGGCCAGGAATGGTTTACTTTTTGTGTAGGCGTCTCGGGTCGAGGCGCGGTTCGGATCAGCTCGCAAGGCGCTGCAGACGTGTCTCGGTTGCAGGCTGGGCTGCGGGTTGCGTGGGCTGCAGGTTGGGCTACTGGGCCGAGATAGGTTTGGGCCTCGGGTTGCAGGTTGGACTGGCGACGCGGGTTGCAGGCATGTTGCGGGTCACGTGTACGGCCGCTAGACTGGGTCGAAGTCCGCGTTGGATCCGATTCAAATCCAACCCAAATCCGACCCAAATCCAGATCCATCGGAAAAATGTTGCAGGTGCTCGGAGAAGTCTGGGGGTGTTGGCTGAAGGTTGCTTGGCGATCCGAGGAGTGCGTCGTTGTGTGGAGCACGGAAATTCCAGCGGTCATTGGAATTTCCACGTCCTCGAACGACTTTGACATTTTTTTTTTTTTTAATGAAGAGAGTATTGATTTGTGACTGTTAAACGAACACGAGAGGCTCGACTTTGAAAAGGTGCTGCTGCTAATGATCGAGGAACATGGCTTCGTGACTTCGAGAGTAAAGCCCACAATCGTAGCTTTGAAAAGGTGAGTTTTGTTGGGGGTGACAACATAAATTTGGTATAACTATTGGAAGAGAACATTTTATTACAAGAAAATTCATATGATACAAGTAATAGAGAGAGAGACAGAGTTGCGTGTGGGAGCCACGAGGTTAAGCAGTAGATGAGTAGATGAGACGTGCTAAGACTAAGGTCACATTTTATTATAATGTTTTAAATGAAATATTTCCGCATGAAGTGTTTATGCTATGTATACAGTAGTGACTTTAGTTTAAGTAAAAAATTTAAGGTTGTTACATCACCGTGAGTCTCACAATTTTAAAACACGTTTTTTGTAGTAGATAAAGGGACAATGTAACGACCTAAGCCCAGTAGATATTATTTTCTTTGGCCCGTTATGTATCGTAGTTAGCCTCACCATTTTAAAACGTGTTTTCTCTAGTAGACAGAGGGATAGTGTAATAGACCAAGCTCACTGCTAGTAAATATTGTCCGTTTTGGCCCATTACGTATCACCGTTACCCTCATAATTTTAAAACATGTTTTCTCTAGTAGACAAAGGGAAAGTGTAACGGCTAAGTCCACCACTAGTAGATATTGTCGACTTTGGCCTGTTATGTATAGTCGTCAATATCACGATTTTAAAACACGTTTTTTCTAGTAGACAAAGGTATAGTGTAATAGACCAAGCCCATCGCTAGTAGTATTGTCCGTTTTGGTCCGTTACGTATCACTATTAGCCTCACAATTTTAAAACATGTTTTATCTAGTGGTATAGTGTAATGGCCCAAGCCCACCGCTAGTAGATATTATCCACTTTGGCCCATTATATATCGTTGTCAGCCTTACAATTTTAAAATGTGTTTGTTATGGAGAGGTTTCCACACACTTGCAAGAATGTTTAGTTCCCCTCTCTAACTGACGTGAAATAAGTATAGACAGTTAATTTTGATCAGGCTTAGACAAAAAAATTGAAGGAGAACAAACAAAAAAAAAAACATTCATAAAACATACTTTGTACTATAATACTTCAATCACATTTCCACTTCTCAATAAAATGTACAACGGATGACTATTTTGAGGAGAAAAAAATACAGACAATTCTTCTCTTAGAAATGGTTCACAATGGCTAAATTATGTGTTAGGATGCACTTATAACATGACACGTATTATTTTAAATTGTTTATTAACATTTTAATGTAACTGCCACATTTCATAATCCCAACATGATGCTTAGTCCTCACTTCCACAAAGTCAAATATATTATCTCCATAGATCAAACATATATAATAATATATAATAATATAATATCGTACATCTTCTTAAGTCACAGGTTATTTATATGCTTGCATAATCGAAACCAACAAAGAAGAAAAGAATGCAAAGTGTAAATCATATCTATATGCATACAAATAAATTATAACTAGAGAAGTAATTCAGGATTGAAATGGACATACTAACACGAATAAACTTTAACAATATAAAAGGGATAACATAAAATGTTTTATACATATATCGACCCAGAGTCGAAGGTAGAATCAGAGTTTTATATAATATAATATATATATATATATAAAAGATGTTTTACAACGACAAAATACACGACAATAATACAATGGCATACGTCAATCTAACAACATTCAAACAAATCTATAGGAAGATCTAATTCATTTTTATACAACAAACCGTGGACGGCCATGATCCATTCTCACACTTTCAAACCATCACCACCCTCCATTTAAAATCCCACCACTGTGTCAAAGCCTTGTAAGTTAAGAATAGAAGAATACTCTTTAATTTCAAATATTTTATTAATATTCTTAAATTTTTTAAAAGTAAAAAAAAAAAAACTTAAATAAGAAAAATAAAAACATTTAGATGAAAATTGTACTTCCTTCCCAAAATACAGTTGAAATTTCAAAAAGTTAAAAAAAAAATCCTTTTAACTAAAAAAATATCTTTTCAAATGTTTTATTATTATTTATAAATTAAAAAAAAAATTATTTCAGAATTTTTAGGAGAACCGTTTTCGTCCATAATTTTTTTTTTTTAATAAAGGTAAATGATATTAATTGTTAAGGATATTTAGTAATAAATTATAGTTTACCATATATATCGAATTTGATATTTTATTATAAGCAAATATCCAGACATATTTGCTTTTCTACAATACGCTATCTTTCCATTTATTGTTATTTCCATTTATTACTCTTTCCATATCATCGTAAGTTATTTGATTATAAATAAGATGACTTTCACACCATTTAGGTGCGGTAGATTCAGCAAACATTCACGTTAGTGTTGCTCTTAAAATTTTATAGGTATTTTATAATAAGAAAGGCATTCTTAAAGATTTTTTTAGAAGGAGAAGAATATTAATGAAATTTTTTAAAATTTGATAGTATTTTTGAAACAAAATAAACCCTTTCAATCAAAACTAGTGATAATAATAAATTTTAGATTTTTTATTTAAAGTTTAAGGGTATTACTTAACGTTTTCGAAGTTTAAATTTTTATTTAATTGTTCTAATTTACATTAATTATTTTATATTTAATGTATGTATTTTTCTCTTTTATGTTTAATATATTAATAAATTTAAATATTAATTTCAACCTTTAAATTAAATAAAAATTTTCCTTTTATATTCCATATATCTAATATTTAAATACAAATTTGATATATTCCGTTAAGGCATGAGAATTAGTATTCTTATGCCTAACTAAAGACTTGTTTAGTTTTATTTTGAGGTGTGAAATCATTATCATTTTGTATTTTTCTAGAGGCAATTGTGAGGAACTTTTGTTGACAGACTTTGAAGCGGGAGAGATACACATGTATAGAGTTTGGTTATAGTGAGTGACTACCCGTCGCAGATATAGGAGAATTTCTTCTCTCCGAATCGAGAACCACGTAAATCTTTGTGTCTTTTTGTTTAATTTCTGTTTGTAAGTGTGTGAGTGCTATCGATTTTGCTTCCGCTACAATAATTGGGTATCATAACATTTTAGTTGTGGCATCGGATCCAACAAATTAAAGATAATTTTTGTTTAAAACCTCATAAATTTAACTAGCAAAATTCTTTCTATAGAGTGGATTAGTTTTTTAAGATTCTTAATGAGTTAGAAGTATTCTAATGAGCTCTTTAACTTTTGTGACGGACTCTAGTTGAGATTTGGCCAAAATCACTGAGAAAAATATAACCAATAATAGAATAGAGGGTGGACAGGAACGTAGAAATGCGCAAAAGGACCCCAATTGAGATTTGGCCAAAACCACTAGGGAGCCGGTATACGTACCTTTTAGATTTGACTATGGCTAGCGCACACTCTTGCAACCAAAAATTAACAAAAAGAAAAGTTATAATATCATGGTGTATGCATCCGTACATAACATAATAGAGAAGTAATCCATGCTCGTGCGACATACAACATGCATGAGATCTCACGTTAAGAATCATGGTTCAATGAGATGCACATAATACTTCCTTACTTATCTTGACATAAATTTTCTATGAGATGTAGGTGTAGGATACATACTCGTGGTATTTCATTCATACTTATCGTACATGGTACATCATGGCGTCTCCTAGGACATAGCGTGATCATATTAACATATCAAACATGAACTAACAAACAAGAATACATGCATCATAACAATTTATTATAATATCATATAATAAATAATAACATATAAATAGACAATACGATACATCAATCAATTCATTCAACCTAGCTCGTAAGTATTCCAATAGTAAGCTCACTTACAATTTCAAGCTCAATGTTATGGTCATGCTTGTCCAAAACATGTTGCCTATGGTCGCATGACGGATATCCCAGTCTTGCTTGTTTAGGACATGTGTGCTAGTTGCATGCCCGTTCCAAAAACCTCTTTTACATGCTTTCATCCTAAATAGGCATTTACCATTTCAACGTTGGGTGATCGCTTGTGGATGTATATAATAAAATGATGTAAAATTCACAAGAATAAGTGCAAGTATACACTATCACAAGTAGCAAGTAATAAGTAAATTATCGATTCCACAGGAAACATATCTTTTTGGTTAATTTTATTGCTGGAAATTTAGGTGAGTTTTTGGGTAACGTTCAAATGGGTGTTGGAGATTTTAACTATTTAAACAGAACTAAAACAGAGTGCCACCGCTGTTGAAAAACAGAAAATGATGAGAAAATCAACTATAATGAGGAAGATTCGGCTAAGAGAGATTAAATAGATAAGTTGTTGAGTTTGATGGTAGATTTTAGTTTCTTTTAATAGATTCTCAAGCCCACTTCGGAGGGTCATGAATGGTGATTATTTCCATAATCGTTGTAATTTCTATTAACAAGGCTCTAGGAGAAGAATTATTTCTAATCCTTCTATTACCCTTCAAGTCTCCTTGCTATGGAACTAGAGTATTAAAGAGGATTTCATTGCTCCCTCTCCTCTCCCGAATAAGAGAACAACGATGTATGTAAAATAGCTAATTAAACATACATGTAAATCATTAACAACAACTTTTTAATAAACTAAAATCATACCGTCAACATACTTAAACTATATAAAACTCTCTCGCCTCCCCTATTAAGTTTAGCTCTCCATACAAACTGAATTAAACAGAACAATCCGCATATTCATCATGTAAAATTGATGGAATAAGGAAAGAGAATAAGGAAATAGAGAGTTATCCCGGTTTGTTGCCGTTCGTCAATGGAAGTTCCCTTCTCTTAAGCTCTCACGTCCACCTTTTTGCCCTAATCAATCCTTGTTGGTCTCCTTTTCCTTCTGCTGCCAACAGCGGCTGGATTAGGGTTTTCTTCTTCTTCTCTGGTTTCACAACAGTTCTGCAGCAAAGGCTGCTGCTGTGTAATTCGATTTTCTCCCCAAAATGTGGCTCTTTTACTCTTGGTCTTCCTTTTCCTTTTTATATTGAGCATGGGTTCCCCTTTAGGGCCGAAAAGAAATAAGTAGTACACATACGATGTTCATCATTGGGGAGTCAATGACTCACTTGGACTGTTGACATGGATTTATCATTTCCATGTCATCCCCCATTTGTTTCCAAATTCGCTACTCCCACACGGTTTAGCATAAATGTATGAAATTTTACCACATAACTCAATTAAATATATAATTAAGATTGATTTATGCCAAATCATATTTTTTTTCACGTTGGACCGCAATGAACGATTTCATGCTCACTAAGTAGAATAAATGGGGTTATAAATGAGAAAATGGTGAATAAGAGTGCAATATTAACTACAAAAAGACTTGCTATGACTCTATTTTAAATAGTTATCATTGGGTCAATACGGGGGTGTATGACCGTTCACCAAAACCATGTCTACACCTGCCAGCGTTAAAATGCCCCAAAATGTACTATAGGGGATATGACTAGTTGTCACTACTTCCTACCCTGAGTTATATGTTATTTAAGCCGTGATATTTCTTAATTTGTTTATAGTCATATAATGTTATTTTCTTCAGTTTTTCAAACCGTTTTCAAATGTATTTTCTCGCGCATGTTTTCTAAACCTTTTCTCGCAATGTGACTCGAGAGTTGAACATACACCGATGTTGTCCATGACGTTCGAGTTTCTCACAGCTGACTTGTTCACTTGGTTAGAACATGTGCCGCATAATCATTATCCCACTATTGCAAGAGTGCGATTGTGACAAGTGGTATCAGACCGAGTTGGCTCTTTGAAAAGTATTACACAAACATGTCTGCTGCAAAACAACTGGGCAAGTCCCAGGCTAACTGATTAGCTAAAATTGAAAAAAAGTTACTGTACATGAGTGAAGTTCTTGATGGAATGGGGTTTTTGGAATCTTGCATGAATAATATTGCCACTAAAGTTGACAGGTTCATTGAGAACGCAGGTCGTCTTGAAACAATGCATGTCCACAAATTAATGACTAGGGTCGAGGCCCTAGAAGACAAGGCCACAAGAGCTGGTGGCTTCGAGCATGGGGATTGCTCGACGAGTTCTGTTGCCCGAACGAAGGAGCGCACAGAGGGCTTAGAAAATACCCAACTAGTGATCGTCCAGATGGTCTCAGATTTGTCTGATGACCTTAAAGAAGCCCTTGGAGTGGTCAGGGCTGAAGTGGTGGATTTAAGCGCCATATTAAAGCTTACCACAAGAGTGGTGGGGACCAGACCCCATCTGGGGGTGTAGCACGGTTTAACAAGATAAAGGTCTCGGAGCTCAAACCCTTCTGTGGGGTTCGAGATGCCAAGGTTCTAGAGAACTTTATCTTCGACCTCGAACAATACTTTCAAGCCACAAATATTGTGGCAAAGGAAGCGAAGGTCATATTGGTAACAATGTATCTAGTCGACAATGTAAAGTTATGGTGGAGGTCCAAGTACATGGACATTCAAGATGGTTGATATAGTATGGACACTTGGGATAGCTTGAAACAAGAACTTCGATCTCTGTTCTTACTAGAGAATGTCAAGGTAATCGCCAGAAGGAAATTAAGAGAGTTGAGTCATACAAGCAATATCCGAGATTACGTTGGGCATATTTTTGGAGCTTATGTTAGATATTCGTGATATGTCCGAGATAGATAAGATCTTCAATTTTATCGAGGGACTGAAGCCGTGGGTGAAAAATAAGCTCTACGAACAAAGAGTTCAAACCCTTTCCATATCATATGCTATTGTCAAACAATTGTTTGATCTTGATAGCGATGAACCCAAGAGATGGGGGGACTAGAGCGTCCGCAAGTGGGGAAAATGAGATTTAACGACCAAACTCCCCCAGAGGCGGGGAAAGTGATACCACATAAGGCAGCACTATGTGCTTTCCAAGCACAACTCAGAATTAATTAAGAAGCTGAGTATGAGATAGCAGAAACAGATGTTGTTAGCCAGGACTGTTGGACACACCCGCGTGGGGGCGTTAAAGTACTTATCTACTCTTCAGAAGACAGAGGAAGAAACAGAAGAGCCAATGGAACACGATCTTATGTATGTTGAGATTTGGGTAAATCATAAAGCAGCCAGAAGCACTATTGTCGACTCTGGAGCCACCCACAACTTCATGACAGAGACCGAAGCAAAACACTTGAATATCCTTTGGCATTAAGACACAGGGAAGATGAAGGCCGTCAATTCGACATAATTACCCACCTTACGAGTTGCGAAGAGAACTCCCATCAAACTGGGGACTTAGACTAGATGAACCGACTTTGAGATAGTCAAGATGGGTGACTTCGACAATGTGCTATGGATGAATTTCCTACTAGAACACAAAGTCATGCTCATGCCCCTTGCGAAGAGTTTAGTAATAACGGGGTCAAACTTGACAATTATTCAGAAAAACATCCGTTAGCCAAAAGGGGCGAAAATGATGTTAGTAGTGCAGTTGAGACAGGATCTAAGCCAGGATGAACCTACATTCGCTACCATTTTCGTATTGGAAAAGGAAAGCTCGAACGAGCCAACCCCAACAAAGGCCTCGCGGTCAACTTAGAAACACCCGACACGAGACAAGGAAGTCAGACATAAACCTTTTCTCACAATGTGACTCGAAGCCCGAACATACGCCGCGTTGACTACAACGTCTGAGTTTCTCACGACTGACTTGTTGGCATGGTTAGAACAAGTGCCGCACAATCGTTATCCCACCATTGCAAAAGTGCGATTGTGACACTCAGCTTGGTATTCATAAGCTTTCTTTAGCCGGATATTCCTAGATTTAACTTCATGTTATCCAATTTTACCTATGATATTTCATGCATTCTAAAATGAGTTTAGAACCCATATGTGAGTCAACATTAGTTAATTATCCTAAAATATGTCCTATACTAAATATTATAAATTGTCCAAAAGCATTGTTATACTTGTTGTAAGTTGTCATGAAGAATAGATTCATGCATCTCATGCATGTATTGTCATTTACTTTGATTCATAACTCTCATTTAGTTCATACCCTTTTGATTCATATTCTCATTTATTTGCTTCTTTAGGAGAATTAGTATTGCTATATTTATATAAAGGTTTGTCTAGCATTGTTTCGATGTGTAAAGTCATTGTCATTTTGTATTTGCCTAGATGCGATTGTGAGGAATTTTGTTGAGAGGCTTCGTAGTGTGAGAATGTGAGCGATATATTTGTAAACACTTTGGTTATAGTGATTGACTACTACCTGTGGATATAGAAGAATTTCTTCTCTCCGAACCACGTAAAGCTTTGTGTTTCTTTGTTTAATTTCTGTTTGCGGGTGTGTGAGTGTGATCGATCTTTTTTTCGCTTCCGCTACAACAATTGAATCAAAACGTTTTTTGGTTGTGGCATTAGGATACAACAATACTAACATTTTCTGGCCTCAATTAAGTTGAAAATGATTCTAGAATAGTCTAAAATAGTCAAGCTGAGCCAATTGAAACCAAATAAAGTCGAGAAAGCGGAACAAAAGTTTTTTTTTTCTTCAATATGACTACAACAAGAAGTATATATATAGCAATCACCGCAACTCACGACACTACATATATGTAGCGTCAAAACATGAGCGCAAGCATCTTTTAGCATGAAGGCGCTACAGTGGTAGTGTTGAGACATTAGATGCAACATCTTAACGCTACTAAAACTTGAGTGCTTGCTATGACATCATAATGCCCCCTAAAGTATCGTGAGCTCTTCCCTCGAGCTCATCTGTCTAGTTTGACTCTATAAGTCTAAAAAATATCTTCACATTTGCTAACATACATCAATCAAACATAAAGTTTTCATGTTACTCTAAACTTTTAATTTTTCTAATAATTATAGATAATTATCAAAAGACCTAGACTACATTTGACCCAACGAATCCAATCAACTCAACCCAACTCAGGTTATTTGGTCGGACTTAGGCTAATATTTTTTCTAGCTGGAATAGGTAGAATATGGAATAGGTAGAATATTTTGAGTCGAATAATTGAGTCGAATATAAAACATATTTAATCAAAACTCGCCTAATTCAACCCAAACCCATAAACAAGTTTTTGGATTTAAATGGATATAGAATATCAATAGGTTTATCCTTTTATTTTTCCACTTCCAAACTTGTGAAGACCAAATTGGACCCGGTAGAAGCGTCAACAAGAAATCTGCCCTAAAATCCTCGTTTCAAAAAATTAAATTAAATAAGGAAGAGGAAATTATGAATGGAAGATTTGTGTTTAATCCCGCCTGGGTTTCTTAAAATCGCCGAATCGACCACGATTTCAATCGAACCAAGTACAACCCCCGTTGCATTCATACACCTTCTGTGCTCACTCAGCTTGTTATCGCTTTTTGTCGCCGTCGTCGTTATTCTTCCCGGTCCCTTTCTCCCTCACAAGGAGCTGAAGACAAGGACCGAGCAGCTGGTACAACGATCTTAGGGTTGGTTTTTTTAATCAAATTGCTCTGTTCCATTCCATGCGTAATCGATTCCCTTCCTATTTCCGGATTCTGATTGATCCGGCGCTTTCCCAATGTCAACTGCAACAAACCCTTGTTGCCACTCTCTCTTCTTCCGCCATGCTCCTCCCAATTCTAGGTTTTCGATTAGGGTTCATTTGAAGCCTCTGCTCCCTCGTTTTCCTCTCAATTCAAGCACCCATTGCGTCAGTACTCTCTCCCGACGCCGCAGAAATGTAAGCTCTCTCTGTCTCTCTCTGTCTATGGCTTCTCTAATGCTGAGGAATTATGAGTTCTGAAAAGGGGTTTTCGTTTTTTTTCACTGGCTGTAGTGTAGAGTTTGTGTTGTTTGTTGCCTTGGATAAGAAATGATGTATGATTATTGGTTGTCTTTTAATTGTTCTTGATTTTGAAGCCTTTTCTTGAACTTCTCTCTGCTATATTAATTCAAGTGGTAGCTCACAGCTCAGTTCATGATTCTTTTCCATGGAATCGTGAGATTGGTTTAGTAGAATTTTCACAGGAGGGTTATTCCCTCTTCTTTGTTGAATTGTTTTTCTTTGAAGAAATGGGAGATTGTGTGCTTTCGTCGTGAAGAGTCGTCGCAGGAACATTTCGAGTCCAAGTCTGCGGAGGATAAATTGGCAGAAGACCTGGTGCCAACTCCTGAAATCAATCAACCGAGTGACCCGAGTAAAGAATGGGCGTCGAGTTTATACAAGGTAAATGTATTTTCACATCATTTGAATGATTTTATACTCTTCAATTAGAAAGGCAAGCTATAACCATGTTCTACTAAGCGGTAGCGATGTATCCTGTTTACATAAATCATTGAATGGAATATATATACTCATGTATGTATGATTTTAGTAGGAAATGTTAAACTTGAGGAAATAATATTGGATGAAGTAAATAAGACAAATGTGAAACCCAAAGTAGTAAATCAGGGGTTGAATGTACTTTTCGTTTGAAGTTCGCAAATATATATTTAACTGCTTTGGTCTCTTTGGGAACATCTGATTTTTTATATGTAATTACTTGAGCTTTTCATATAGTTGATCAAACGTTGCAATAAGCAGTGATAATCAGTGCAGTTGACTGAATAACATGGCTGAGAAAACAGGTTGATGTGTGTGTTTGATATGGGTCCTTTGAGATTTTTTTCTCTTATCTATTTTAATTTGGTAAAATTTTGTTATTTCCAGATTTTCTTTAGCAGTTTAGTGAAGATGTTCCATTTTACTTTGCATCATGTTCAAAGTCAGCAATTTTATCTTTTATTCTCTATAATATAGTGTTAAACAAGGTGATCTTGGTGTGGGGGTTGGAAGTTTGCTCGAACAATTGTCTCGGACAACTTGTAACAGCCCAAGCCCACTGTTAACAGATATTGTCTTCTTTGAGCTTTCCCTTCTTGGCTTCCCTTCAAGGTTTTAAAACACGTCTGCTAGGAAGAAGTTTCCACACTTTTATAAAAAATGCTTCGTTCTCCTCCACTCGACATGGGATCTCACAATCCACCTCCTTCGGGGCCCAGCATCCTCATTGGCACTCGTTTCTTTCGCCAATCAATGTGGGACCTCACACAACTTCACTTGATTGTGCGTAGTATTTTGTAGATTTCATACTTATTATCCTTGGTTGAATGATTCCCGGGTTTCCTCCATCTTCTCAATTGATTGATTTTGATTGTAGTGAATTTTTTTGTTTCTTTGTTAGAAAAAGGTTTTAATAACTTTGGCATTGTCATTATAAAAATGTAGAGCTGTGGCAATGGCCAATGGCTGAGTGTGGTATTCTACCCTCCGAGCCCTTGTCTATGGCAAATGCCTCTAGCAAAAGGCAATTATTGTGGTTTCATTTGTGTTCATGAAGATAATTCTATGGCGATTCACATAAGTGGCATGTGGACAAACCCTCTTTTCCTTTTTATTCTTTATTTTGCACATTTCAAATTACCGACTAACATCGATATGTTTTGTTACAACCTATCAGAATTACAAGGGCCAAAAGAATTTGCACAACCTTGTTTGCTTGCCTTTTCTTGTGATTTTTCCCATTTGAGTAAAGTAAGCATCAAACAATTCTTCCAGGCTCTTATTTCAAGAAGACATCTCTCTCTTTTTTTTACTTTTCAATTTACCAAGCTGTCATCGATATCTTACAATCTATCAGAATATTAGGTACCAAAGAAGTAGCATATCAGTTATCGTTTATTCTGTTAAATGATATCATACTGCCTATTATTTATTAGAATAACTTGTTACTATCATTTATTACTGGGCACCTTAATAAGTACAATTTTACCGAACTATCATTGATACGTTGCCACCTATCAGAAAAATAGGGAACAAAACAATCTTTTGTGAACTTTTTTAGCCTTGGTTCTTTCTACTGCTTTATACTATCCTTTTAATGATTACAGCCATGCTACTCTAATTTCGAGGTTGAGATAATTTTTGTTATCCACGTTTGGTGTCTTGGGTATTTCTCGTCTTTTGTATGCTTCATTTATCAATGAAATCCAATTTTCTTCTTCAAACATGGAATATGTATGAAATAATTTGCTTAGCACTTATCTTGTGATTATCCCATTAGAGTGACATTGAACAACAAACGAAAACTTATCTTTGATTTTTGTTGCCCGATTTCCTAATTGTTGCTGTCCTGTTGAAACTTTGGCTTGGGGGGTGTTCTTAGTTGTTGCTGTTGTGAATGACCTATCCTGCTGTTTTTCTCCTCTCGAAAATTAGCGAAACGTTTCTGATGGACTGTACACTGTTGGTGTCCACATTGGGATTTATTCACTTTGTACTTTACTAAATCATTGTTATGCCTCTCGTTTTAATATTTTGTCGTAAAACCTCCTTTTTCCTTCGCAAATTATTCTAGTTGATTAGTTTTGTATCTTTTTAATTTAGCGACTTCGACCATGTGAACAAGAACTGACTGGCTTTAATAATTTATTTTTACCCCAGGCCCTTGAATCAATATTTGTTACAAAGCCTTGGGTGGTTCCATGGACAGCGAAAACCATTGTTCAGGTGATGCCTCGTTTTCTGCCAGTGATATACGTCAATATGTCTGTTTTTGGTATTAACATGGAACGTCAAGATTGTGTTGATATAACATTTGTCATATATACATGTTGCCGAAGTGAGCCCTGCAGGAAGTTGATATTAGGATTAGCAAGTCATGTGGAATTAAGTAATCAAAATGAATTAAAGAAGTTGAACTTTCTGATGATGTAGGTTATGCTTCTCTGGGTTGCATCATTTTGGGTAATAGGGTCATGGATAATTCCTATAATAGCCCATACAGCAGGATACAGAAAGGAATTCATGACGTACCGAGGGCAAGCCTTGTACAGCCTTCTTACAGACGTGGTCGAAGGGCTTACCGGGATGGCGATTCTGCATCGCTGCCTCTCAAGATTCCATCCCCTTCCACAAGGCTGGTTCAATTTCCGCTTTGAAGGGAAGTGGCAATTCGATGTTGGCTTAGGCTGCCTTATGTTTCCACTCGTAAATCGTCTTTCACAGGTGAATCTAAACTTGTTGCCCGTTCTTCCCTCAGCTCCAGTTACCGTCTCAAGCGTCGAGCAATCAATCATTGCTAGGGACCCAGTGGCAATGGCACTCTACGCAGTGGTCGTGTCTGTCTGTGCCCCCATTTGGGAGGAGATCGTGTTCCGAGGGTTCCTTCTACCATCGTTGACGAAATATATGCCGGTATGGTGCTCTATTTTGGTGAGTTCAGTAGCCTTTGCTCTGGTACATTTCAATATGCAGAGGATGCTACCTCTGATACTGCTTGGGGTAGTGATGGGTAGCGTGTATGCAAGGACTAGGAACCTTCTACCATCGATGTTGTTGCATAGCCTTTGGAATGCGTTTGTATTCTTAGATCTTATGAAGTAAATGTTGGTGATTAGACTGTAAATTTTGATTTCATAGAAGTTTATATTATGTCTGGCATGGGCAAATTGAAACTTCCATCTCCATGGGGTATTGTGAAATTTTGTTTCACTAGAATCTTAATGCACTGTTAATTCACAAAATTTATAGAAATTTGAACATGATATAAACTTTAGGTTATGAAACATATATTTAGTTTGTTGGCCCCCTAGTTTATAAAATTGTAGAACAAGGTTTGTTCAGGATAAATATGCATTAATTTGTTATTATTTGATAAATATTCAAAGTTATTTGTAAATTTTGACCTTTTATTCTGATCCTTTAAAACAAGTCATGCTGAATTCTACCTGACTTTTGGAACTTTATAGTATGTTTCAAAGGTATCATTTTAGGCTTTTTGAAACAACTTTTCCCGACAAAAATATGCGTTATATTTGATCATGAAAATAAATGTTTTAAGACTCGAAGCATATTATGTTTGATCAATGAGAAGGTTGTGGTAAAGGTGAGTGAATTGGGCAATCAGCCACCGATAATCATTCTAAAGTTGTATAAGTAGTGATTGCTAAAAACTAATGGTCACTCTAAATAGTGAATGCTAAACATGACTTAATGTTTTAAGACTCGAAGCATATTATGTTTGATCAATGAGAAGGTTGTGGTAAAGGTGAGTGAATTGGGCAATCAGCCACCGATAATCATTCTAAAGTTGTATAAGTAGTGATTGCTAAAAACTAATGGTCACTCTAAGTAGTGAATGCTAAACATGACTTTAAGTGAAAAAATACAGTGTGTTTCGCGTGATTAACCATGGTTCCTCTATTTCGTTTAATTAGTCATACGATAGTTTGCATATTTGATCTCAAAAAGGAAGTTTCAGAATGTGATATAGAACAGAAGCGACGATCAGAGTAGAAAAGCTGATCATTAGACAACTTGAGAGATTTAATTATCCCTTTATTCACTTATGTTTGAGTTAGTTTCTTTGATTCGTAGTAGAAAACTATTATAGGGACTAGAGCAAATGAAACCTGACACATTACGCTTTTCAATTGACACTGATATTTATTTTATTGTGGATAACATTATGATTTGACAAAGTTATTTTTTCGCATCTTTTTCATTTATTTTAAACTACAAAATTGTTATGTTTTTAGTTACACATATATCACGTCTTATTCATAAAATGGGCTGGATTAATATTAGTTCGGATGATATAAAAAAATAATTCTATTAAATTTAATGAATCTTTTGTTATTCTCTTATTTATTACGGGCATTCTCCGCGACTCATTATTATTAAGAAACTAAAAGAAACCTCATAAATAGAGGACTACGGGTGAAAAGTCTTTCTTATACATATTTGAGACACCCGCTATCCTTTTAAAGGGCCAAAAGTCAATGAATTGATTCTTATCCAAATAGACTCATCGACAACTTCTAGAACGAGTCAAAAAGCTAAAGCATGTCGATTTTTATTCTTCTTAATTAAACTTCTTATCTCGATCTCGTGTTCATTCTAAGTATCTTCATCATCTTCTTCCAAGCAACACTATTCATTGTCAACCTCATAAGAGAAAAAAGTAAGAAAAGTTGGGAAATAAAACAATATCATATCTTCCTCCATAGCAAACAATAGTTCATAGAATTGAGGTCTCAGCTATGTCAGCCATGGAAGCTTCTTCTCAGCCCCTATCCATTGAAAGCTTCTCATACAGTTGGTTAGTGAATATCAGATCATCCTTTGAAAGCCGTCGCAATTCCTTCACAACATCTCTCGATGAAGCTTCCTTCATTGAGATGGATCCTACAATGCCACCCTCCAAGAGATTCTACTTCACCTCCTCTCGTACTTCTCACGACTTCGCGTTCCCCGCTCTCTCTCGGTCGCCATCGCTCCCTCTCGTTCACGCCGACCAGCTCATCTCCAATGGCTATCTCATCCCAGCTGTATGCATCTCTCTCTCCTATTCCAATTCTTAACTATCTCTAGTGTGTCTAAATTCAAGTTGCAGGCGTACGAGGGCGCGCACGGGATCATTGGTTCACCCGCCGTTAAGCTCACCGCCGAGCCACTTGGGAAATTGGAGTCGTCGTGTTCGTTGAGGAAGTCATGCCGGAGATTATCAAGGCAGATTTTTGAGAAGTACTTGAACTTTTTTAGGCCAATTTTCAGAAGGGTTCAAAGGGTAGAAGGGAATGGGAATAAGAAAATTACAAGAGAAGCTCATCAGTGTTGTGATGAATGGAGAAGATCTTCTTGTGATTCTGAGAGCTCAATTTATGATGCAGTTCTTCACTGCAAAAGGTCCATAGGTGAGTAACTCTCTCAATTGTTCGTACAAATCACGAGGGTTTATGTTCTCAGATGTCTTTTAAACGAATCGATATGAATATTCGAAAATTTTGCATAACATGATAGTTTAAGTTTAGGATTGGTTCAAAGATCTAATAAAATAAAATGATGAATCGAGATTGATATTTCTCGGGTTCATAAAAATCACTTTAAAACTTGTTCTTAGTTATTTTAAACCGTATATTGATTTTGAATAGTAAGTACAGGTTTGAGAGTGATTTTAACTATTTCGAAACGAATTTGGAACATGTTGTTATTAAAGCTCGAATGGATTTATGGATTTTGAAGCGTAACAAAGGGTTTATTGTTCAGGGAAATGAAGAGGGGAAGGAAGAAGGAGGATGATGATGGCGATGATGAACATAGGGTATGGGGACAGTACAGTTGTTGTTTGTCTGTTTTGACTTTGTGAGTAAAGAAGAATATGTGTTTGTGGAAATTGTGGGGATTGATGGGAGAGGAAAAGGCATCATATTAAATTTTTGTTGTCTTTATTCCATGTCCAACACAAACCACTAATTTTTTTTATTTTTTGAGGTGAGCTCATACCCACTCTTTTCCTATTTCAAAGTGTTCATTCATATCTATATGTATATATGATCAAATATGGATTTGGTTCTTGATGTTTAAAAGTTCTCATTTTTTTAAGTATACTCTCATGTGGTTGGAAGATATTAAAATTGATATGAAATAAGCGATAAAGGATTAAAAATTGATAGTAACTGTGCTCGGACATGCGAGATTTCTGGCAAGCATCGTAAATCTCGTGGAAGCAATTACCCGTGAACTCTACGAAACCTTTCCACTTCTCCTCTCAAATCATCCTAAAGTTTTTACACTTCAATTTTTGAAGGTATAAATGTTTTGGTAATGCATTGGAAAAATTCTTTGTTTTGTGAGATTATTGGTGACAATAACATGAGGGGGCTTATAGATGTTGTGTAAGTGAATGGTAAATTAGGGTTGCGATTCGGGTAGTTGACGGGCGAAGAAGATGAAGGAAGTTAGGTCGGACTCAAACTGTGTATCCTGAAACTACGAAGCTCAGCAGCCCATGGTCTAATAGGTTAAAGTAAAAATGCGCAAGTAGTGAACGTAGATCAGATACGTGACCTTGTGGTGAATGTAGATCAACTTTTAGATCTTCAGTATGACACTCTCCCAACTGAGCTATCCCTGCTAATTAGACCTTGCGGTGAATGTAGATCAACTTTTAGATCTTCAATATGACACTCTCCCAACTAAGCTATCCCCATTAATTAGTTAAGTTATGCTTGCGTGCAATTGATTACAATCAAAATTAATAATGTGTAGCTTTGTAATTAAAGTTTAAATCATAAAAAAAATATTCACCAATGCGGTGAACGTGGATTGAACACGTGGCCTTCAAATCTGACCCTCTCCCAGCCAAAATATCCTAAAAAAATGCACAAGTAAATTGCATAGCCACTATATAATACAATAAAAATGCATTAGTAGAGCTATCCTATATTCGCTATTTATTAGATTGCATTGTCCCAATTGAACTATCCCCATTATATAATACAATAAAAATGTATATGTAGAGCTATTCCCGCTAATTAGTTCCAATTTATTACAATCAAAAGTAATGTGTAACTTTGTTATCAAATTTAAAAGGCAAATAAATATTTCACACAGGAAATATTCACATTATTAGATTAAAAAGTCGAATTAAGTCTCCTAGCAGACAAAGTCGTAGAAATTTTAATTATGAATGAAAACTTTTTTTTGTATTTAATGGATTAATATATTTCTATGCATGCGAATTTCAATCATGTTATGTTTTGTCAATCTAAAACTTAATTTACACACTAAGTTATTAATAAATTTTATTAATTATTTTTTTAGCATAGTTTAAATTGTATTTTTAATATGTTATTGATAGATTTTTGGTTTGGATCGAGTCCTTAGTGAGCTGATGTACTTAGATATATGATAAAATATTCGTATATAATCTTATTCACCTACATGATCTATGATAGGGGATGCACCAAACTATGGTAAATTCATAGTTTTTCGTGCTGGCTCATGGGCGGATAAGTAACATATAAGAGAATAAGTAAGCGGCGGCGACATTCGGGGGGGGNGAGGAATGCCTTTTTCGATCAGAGAATGTAACATATAAGAGCATACGTAAGCAGCAGTGACATCTGGGGGGCTTGCCTTTTTCAATCAGGGAATGTAACATATAAGAGCATATGTAAGCAACGGCAACATCTAGGGGGCTTGCCTTTTTCGATCAAGGAATATAACGAGCATACGTAAGCAACGACGACATCTGAGGGGCTTGCCTTTTTCGATCAGGGAATGTAGAGCTTGCCCTTACATTTGCATCTCCAGACTGACGGGTAATAATCACCCACGATCGGAGTTTTCGGTGGCACCGACACAAGAACCGAGGTGCAGGGCGTGCATTTCCCACACTTTGAGGTGCAATGTGGTAGTGACGATCCCGGCCTACACAATCTTCCTCTTGGCAAGGTCAACTCTTGATGTTCATGATCTCCAACGACCTTGAGCACCTAGGTTGCATAATTAGCGATGGGGTGGCATAGTATAATGCATTTATAATATTGGAACTAAAATAAATTTACCTCGATATGTGCATGGCCAGATTGAGCAGATGAGCAGGCCTCGTGTTGTCTGAGAACAATATGAAGATCACCAAAAACACTAAAAAGAAGAAAAAGGGTTTAGGTTCATTGGTTCGATTGAACTTCATGAAATTTTTAGAAAAGCTTTTTATAGCATTTGAATATATCATTTTTTTTTAAAATATGCTATAAATAGTGAAAGAAATTTTTAGAAAAGGGCATTTCCCCCTAATTTATCACTTCTTTTTTTATGCTCGTGACAAAAGGAAGACCATTAATTTCTAGGTATGTGATGACATGATGTCTAATTATTTGTATGCAATTAGTTAAGTATTGGAACGTTCAAATTGCTAAATGTACTGAGCTTTCTTTATACGTTCTATATCATATCGTTTTATATGGGTTGATGTTCTAAGAAGGTAACAAATTGGGTTCTCATCTAAGAGTGTAACAAATTATACGTTCTATATCATATCGTTCTACATGGGTTGATGTTCTAAGAAGGTAACAAATTGGGTTCTCATCTAAGAGTGTAACAAATTGTTCCAATGTTTAGTTAGTTTGGAATATGGTTCAAGTGGTGTGACAAAAGAATTTGATATAGTAGAAGATATCCAAGATAGTAAGTTTGAAGTTATTCCCATAATTTATATTACAACAATGTTTAACTCATAAAAATTAAGTTTGAATGGTTGAGTTAAGCCTCTTTAACACAAATGTGGTGAATGTGGATCGACCACGTGACCTTCAAATCTTTAATCTAATGCTCTCCCAACTAAGCTATCCCAGTTAATTAGCAAATTTATGCTTACGTCAACAAGTGATTACAATCAAAATTAATAATGGGTAGCTTTGTTATCAATGTTTAACTCATAAAGAAATATTCACTATTATTATTATTAAAGTTTAAATAGTTGAGTTATGCCTCACAATACCAATGCGGTGAACGTGGATCAAACACGTGACAGTTTAAACAGTTGAGTTATGCCTCACAATACCAATGCGGATCAAACACATGACAGTTTAAATAGTTGAGTTATGTCTCACAATACCAATGTGGTAAACGTGGATCAAACACGTGACCTTCAGATCTTCAGTCTAACGCTCCCGCTATTTAATACGATAAAAATGCATTAGTGAAGTGGGTAGCTTTTGTTATCAATTTTTAACTCATAAAGAAATATTCACTATTATTATTAAGTTTGAATAGTCGAGTTATGCCCCTTGACACCAATGCGGTGAACGTGGATCGAACACGTGACCTTCAGATCTTCNTGTGCATGGCCAGATTGAGCAGATGAGCAGGCCTCGTGTTGTCTGAGAACAATATGAAGATCACCAAAAACACTAAAAAGAAGAAAAAGGGTTTAGGTTCATTGGTTNTCACGTGCTACCCTTATATTTCTTAGGTAAAGGTAAAGCTCCCTACACAGATGACGATGAATGCTGGAAAAGGAATGGAAGTCAAGATAGGTCAAGATATGGCTGCAGTATGCTTGATTTTAAGCATAGTGTTACATTTAGTAGTTAATTGGTGGTTTTCTTTATATTTCATGATTATTTATATTTCATGATTAAAAGACTGTTATTTCAAATTTCTTATTTTTTAATTAAATGTATAAGTTCATGACTACATTTTAAAGTGTTTATTATAAATTTCTGCATATGTATTTAAGACATGCACGTGGTGACATCACTAATTTCGAATAGGAAAATTAAGGGAGTTACACGACCGTTAACAAGTAATTTTGTTGTTTGTAGAGTTTAGCAAGCTCAAGTTGAGTTGTACGACATTAATTTGTGGCAGGCTGTCTTGCCCCCTGACATAACATCAATCTCTTGATCTATCTGCCCATGTGAAGATAAATGCTTTTTCTCACTTTCTGGTCTTGGGTCGCGGTGGTCCTAAGTGGTCATGAGGTTTCTGTTGGAGTGAGCTCACTTGAGCTCCCCTCTTCAAATACGACAATGGCAGCGAGCGTAGATAATCTTTCTCAACTGTAGTACCGACATCATTTTTATTGATCTTGGTTTATGGGTGTTTGTCTGAATAGTCGTCTGATCGGATCCCATTACTACTAAGCATTTTAATAGGGGCATCAAAATGACTTTGTGTTCTGATAGGACGTCCATCCCTAACACAATTTCGAAGTCATCCATCTTGACTATGACAAAGTCAGTTTGTCCATACCAAGTCTCCAGCTTGATCGGAGTTATCTTTGCCACTCCTAAACTAGTGATGTCAAAGGATGACTACATTTTAAAGTGTTTATTATAAATTTCTGCATAGAGACATGTCCTCCGAAGCATATGTATTTAAGACTGTGATGTTTCAAGCGTTTCGCTTCGGTCTCCGTCATGAAGTTGTGTTCCTGGCCACTCTATGATTATCCCGAGCCTTAACATACATAAGATCGTGTTCCACTGGCTCCTCTATCTCTTCCACTCTCTTCTTGAGAGCAGACAAGTACTTTAATCCTCTCACGCGGGATGTTCAACATTCTTAACTAACGATATTTCTGTTTCAACTATCTCATACTCGACTTCTAAATTCACTTCGAGTTTTTCTTGGAAGGCGTATAATGCTACCTTCGGTGGGCATTCCAATTTTTTATGGGTCCCCTTGCATATGAAGTAAGACCAGGAGTCTCGGATTTGACTATGACTGTTCTGCTTGTGAGATCTCCGCATATGGAGTTCTACCTTTGTGTTGGGATGACTCACATTCCCCTCCTCTGGTTTCAAGTCTGTCACTTCCCCCACCTTTGGAGGAGTTTGGTCAATAATTTTATTTTCACCACTTTCGGACGTCTGACTCTACTTTATCTCTTGGGGTTGATCGATACTAAGATCAAATAGTCGTTCAGTTGTAGCATAAGTCGTGGAAAGATCTTGAACTTTGTTCGTAGAGCTTGATTTTCGTCCACTGTTTCACCCCTTCAACAAAACTGAAGACCTTATCTTTCTCAAATATATCATGTATATCTAATAAAAGTCCAGAAAACTGCTTAACGTAGTCTCGGATATTGGTAGTATGCATTACCTCTCGTAACTTCCTTCTTGCAATTATCTCGACATTCTCTGGGAAGAATTGAGAGCGGAGTTTTTCTTTTAAGCTCTCCCAAGTGTCCACAATACATTGACCATCTTGAATGTCTACGTACTTGAATCGCATCGTCGACTAGATGCATTGTTGCCATCGTGACCTTCGCTTCTCCTACCACGGTATTTGTGGCTCGAAAGTACTTTTCGAGGTTGAAAATAAAGTTCTCTGGACCCTTGGAATCTCAAACCCCACAGAAGAGCTTGGGCTCTGGAACCTATATCTTGTTAAATTGTTTCACGCCCCCAGTTGGGGTTTGGTTCCCCACCGCTCTCATAGGGAGGTTTAATCTGGCGCTTAGATCCGCCACTCCAATCTTAACCACTCCAAAAGCTACTCTCCAATCCTCAAACATTTCTAAGACCATCTGAATGATCACTTGTTGGGTATTGTATAAGCTCTCCACGCCATCTTTCATTTGGGCAATAGAGTCTGTCGAGCAATCCCTATGCTCGAAGCCAAAAACAGCTGTGTCCTTGTCTTCTAGGGCCTCGTCCCTTTATTAATTCACGGATAGGCATTGCCTCAAGGCGACCTGCCATCTTATCAATCCGGTCGCCTTTAACAGAAATCTCATTCATGCTAGACTCCAAAAGCCCCATTCCATTAAGAGCTTCACTTATGCTAAGTAAATACTCTTCGATTTCAGCCAATAGGGCAACCTAAAACTTGCCCAGTTGTTTCAATGGACATGCTTGTGTACTACTTTACAAGTAGTCGACTCAATTCTGATATCACTTGTCACAATCGCACTCTTGTGTCAGCAAGACGACATGATTATTTGGTACTTGTTCTAACCTAGCAAACAAGTCATTCGTGTGAAATTCACATTTCACGGACAATATTGGCGTATGCTCAAGCTTTAAAAAAACAATGTTATAAGCTAAAGGCGAGTAGGCACCAATAATGGATTTGATAACATATAACCCTAGTAGAAAGACATTCATGTAAAAGGGATTTGGAATAGGCAATGCGGCCATGGACATATAACACTAGTAGAAAGACATTCATATAAAAGGGATTTGGAATAGGCAATGCACCCATGGACAATAAATTCTGTGACAAATGATCTTTAGTAGAGCTAATCCTAAAGAATTAAGATGAATATTTACAATTTTTAGACTAACTATTCGAGTAATATGAATTGATAAGAATGATAACTCGTGACCGCTCCCAACTAAGCTATCCCCGCTAACTGTTAAATAAAATCCAACTAAGCTATCCCCGCTAACTGTTAAATAAAATCCAACTAAGCTATCCCCGCTAACTGTTAAATAAAATCCAACTAAGCTATCCCTGCTCATTGTTAAATAAAATAAGTCATTCTCAACTGAACTATCCCCACTAATTGCTGACCGGTTAGTTTGACACTTTTCAATTCACAAAAAATTAGATAAGATGAATTTTTACAAATTTTAGACTAGTTAGTTGAGTAATATGAATTGGTAATACATCACTTTGAATATAACATGTGACCTTGACAAAGATTAAGCTATCTCGGCGGCTGCTGCTGAATATAACATGTGACCTTAAATGCTTTCAACTAAGCTATCCTCCCTAATTGTTAAATAAAATTCTAGACAAAGATTTGATACTCCTTTTCAATTTTTAACATTTTTTTTTAATTAAAAAATTCAGCCAATTTGGATCAAACACAGACTTTTAGATAACCAAAATATCTCTTTATGGTTCAAAAAATATTCCATAAGAAGAAAATTTGCAATTTCTAGACATACGAACTCTCTTAAGGTGTACGACTTCCAATGCACGAACTCTTGTAGCACATACGAACGATATTATACGGATTAGTACTATGGAAAACGTTACTAAACAAGGCCTAACTTGCTCGTGTTCGTGCTCAAGTATAGGGCTTGGCCTTTGAATAAGGCTTCAAACTCAAACTTTATAATTGAAAACATAAAAGTGAGCTAACTTTGAGAGAAGTTTTGAGGAGACAAGGACAAAAACTTGTTTGGAGGAAAGTCAAATTCTGATATCAATACATATCTCTTTTATTTACATTCCTTTTTTTTGGAAATTTCTGCTTCACAAGAAGATGCTTCCATTACTGTGGGGGACCAAAGCTTCCATTGTTTCATATCATTTTGCCAGTCATTGTAAGCATAAACAGAGCACATCAGTGATGCTGAAATTATTGTCGTCCAACAGCAAGCTGGTGGTCTCAGTTTCAGTGATAATCTCATCTCTATATGAATGGATAACCCTAATGATATTTTAATCAGAGAAACAAGACAGACAATCCAACGTCAAATGTTTCATTGTTTTTTATCGTCGGTAAATAGAGAGATTTGAACTTTTGACCTCTTGAATTCATCTCCGTCGGTGGATCTGTAAAAAAGAGTTGTCGGCCAGCGTCATTGGATGTACTTGGGCCGTTACATTGGAGGTACTGTTGCCCATCTAAAAGCATTTCATTCTTAAAACTGTTTCAGTTTGTTAGCAGGTTGAAGGGCAGTTAGCAACAGCTGAAACTTAGCAAAACTCAGACTTGGAATATTTCAATATTTCAATCATATTATGTTTGTCAATCTAAAGAGAAAAATAAAAAACTTTTTGATAAGTAATTAATTTCCTAACTAAGTTATTAATAAATTTTATTAATTATCTTTCTAGCCTAGTTTAAATTGTATTATAAATAGGTTATTGATAGATTTTTGGTGAGCTGATGTACTTAGATATATGATAAAATATTCGTATATAATCTTATTCACTTACATGATCTATGATAGGGGATACACCAAACTATAGTAAATTCATAGTTTTTTGTGCTGGCTCATGGGCGGATAAGTAACATATAAGAGAATACGTAAGCGGCAGCGACATCCGGGGGGTATGCCTTTTTCGATAAGGGAATGTAACATATAAGAGCATATGTAAGCAACGGCAACATCCGGGGGGCTTGCCTTTTTCGATCAGGGAATGTAACATATAAGAGCATACGTAAGCAGCGACGACATCCGGGGGGCTTGGGGCTTGCCTTTTTCGATCAGGGAATGTAACATATAAGAGCATACGTAAGCGGCAGTGACATCCGAGGGACTTGCCTTTTTCGATCAGGGAATGTAGAGCTTGCCCTTACATTTGCATCTCCAGACTGACGGGTAATAATCACCCCTGATCGGAGTTTCCGGTGGCACCGACACAAGAACCGAGGTGCAGGGCGTGCATTTCCCACACTTTGAGGTGCAATTTGGCGGTGACGATCCCGGCCTACCCAATCTTCCTCTTGGCAAGGTCAACTCTTGATGTTCATGATCTCTAACGACCTTGAGCACCTAGGTTGCATAATTAGCGATGGGGTGGCATAGTATAATGCATTTATAATATTAGAACTAAAATAAATTTACCTCGATATGTGCATGACTAGATTGAGCAGATGAGCAGCGCCTCGTGTTGTCTAAGAACAATATGAAGATCATGAAAAACACTAAAAAGAAGAAAAAGGGTTTAGGTTCATTGGTTCGATTGAACTTCATACACACAACAAAATTTGATTGTTTCACAAGCCTTGTGGTGCTCCTTTCAATGGTTTCCAAAATCAAGATATAATACAAGAGCGCTGCTGCCAAATTTCAAGAAAAATGTCACTTTTATGGTATTTGAATATTGCATTTTTAAAAATATGTTATAAAAAGGAAATTAAATTTTTAGAAAAGCTTTTTATAGGATTTGAATATTGCATTTTTTTAAAAATATGCTATAAATAGTGAAGAAATTTTTTAAATAGTGATGCCTAATTATTTGTATGCAATTAGTTAAGTATTGAAACGCAAGTGTACTAAACTTTCTTTATGCCTTATATATTGGGTGATGTTCTAAGAATGTAACAAATTGGGTTCTGGAGTGTAATAAATTGTTCCAATGGTTGGTTAGCTTGAATATGGTTTTGGGTTCTTGTGTAACAAATTGTTCCAATGTTATAAAAATGCATAAGTTGAGCTATACCCGTTAATTAATTGAGTAATGCTTACCTCNACACCAAACTATAGTAAATTCATAGTTTTTTGTGCTGGCTCATGGGCGGATAAGTAACATATAAGAGAATACGTAAGCGGCAGCGACATCCGGGGGGTATGCCTTTTTCGATAAGGGAATGTAACATATAAGAGCATATGTAAGCAACGGCAACATCCGGGGGGCTTGCCTTTTTCGATCAGGGAATGTAACATATAAGAGCATACGTAAGCAGCGACGACATCCGGGGGGCTTGGGGCTTGCCTTTTTCGATCAGGGAATGTAACATATAAGAGCATACGTAAGCGGCAGTGACATCCGAGGGACTTGCCTTTTTCGATCAGGGAATGTAGAGCTTGCCCTTACATTTGCATCTCCAGACTGACGGGTAATAATCACCCCTGATCGGAGTTTCCGGTGGCACCGACACAAGAACCGAGGTGCAGGGCGTGCATTTCCCACACTTTGAGGTGCAATTTGGCGGTGACGATCCCGGCCTACCCAATCTTCCTCTTGGCAAGGTCAACTCTTGATGTTCATGATCTCTAACGACCTTGAGCACCTAGGTTGCATAATTAGCGATGGGGTGGCATAGTATAATGCATTTATAATATTAGAACTAAAATAAATTTACCTCGATATGTGCATGACTAGATTGAGCAGATGAGCAGCGCCTCGTGTTGTCTAAGAACAATATGAAGATCATGAAAAACACTAAAAAGAAGAAAAAGGGTTTAGGTTCATTGGTTCGATTGAACTTCATACACACAACAAAATTTGATTGTTTCACAAGCCTTGTGGTGCTCCTTTCAATGGTTTCCAAAATCAAGATATAATACAAGAGCGCTGCTGCCAAATTTCAAGAAAAATGTCACTTTTATGGTATTTGAATATTGCATTTTTAAAAATATGTTATAAAAAGGAAATTAAATTTTTAGAAAAGCTTTTTATAGGATTTGAATATTGCATTTTTTTAAAAATATGCTATAAATAGTGAAGAAATTTTTTAAATAGTGATGCCTAATTATTTGTATGCAATTAGTTAAGTATTGAAACGCAAGTGTACTAAACTTTCTTTATGCCTTATATATTGGGTGATGTTCTAAGAATGTAACAAATTGGGTTCTGGAGTGTAATAAATTGTTCCAATGGTTGGTTAGCTTGAATATGGTTTTGGGTTCTTGTGTAACAAATTGTTCCAATGTTATAAAAATGCATAAGTTGAGCTATACCCGTTAATTAATTGAGTAATGCTTACCTCGACAATTGGATACAATCAAAATTAATGTCAAAATTAATAAATGGGTAAGAAATAGTCAAGTTATGCCTCTTCGACACCAATGCGGCGAACGTGGATCAAACACGTGACCTTTAAATCTTTCTCTCCCAATTGAGTTATCCCCACTATTTATTCAATTAAAAATGCATAAGTAAAGCTATCCCGGCTAATTAGCAAAGTTATGCTTACGTCAGCAAGTGATTACAAGCAAAATTTATAATGTGAAAGAAATATTCACTATTCTTATTAATAAGATCGAATAGTCGAGTTATGTCTCTCAACACCAATGCGGGGAACGTGGATCAAACACGTAACCTTCAGATCTTCAGTCTCCCAAATGAGCTATCCCTGCTATTTAATATAATAAAAATGCATAAGTATAGCTATCCCGCTAATTAGTCAAGTTTTGAGTTGTGCTTGCAATTGGTTACAATCAAAATTAATATATAAAAATGTATGTCATTCCAAGAATCTTTTCTTGCAAAACTCTAATGTTACCATGAAGTCTAACACATGGACCACTATAAATTAGAAAAATACTTTTGCAAAAGTTTAAACTTGAAATTGATGTCATGGGCTCACAGTTTGACTTGGATTTTAAATGAAAAAATCGAAATTTCATTAAGGATAAATTGGTGACACATCAAGTAATGTTGGAGTAAGGTAGTTGAATGATGTATGATGGTGCATGCCCCGTGGCCCCTGCATGCACCATGTTGTTTGTATTATGTGTATGTGTTATATGTAATGACATATGATGCTATAATATGTATGCATGTGATATTCATTACATCGGTTATAAATGAAATGAATTACTATGTACATCATCTCATGTATTGCCATGTAAAGTTATGTGATGGATCATATGATGATTGTCATGTATACACAATGCATATATGAAATATGTCATGGATAAAGGAGAAAATAAATAAGATTAATGTTATGTTAGGAATGAAAATCATGGGACCTCATGCATGTATGTCATGTGCATCAAGATACTTTCATATTATGTTATGCTAGTATGGACGCGTACCTTCAATATTTATGTTCGCCATGATATCATGCCAGTCTTTCCTTTTCTATGGTATCCGATGACGTGTAATGCATTGTGCCCAACCAAGTCAAGCCCAGAGGGTACGTATACGAGCTCGTCTAGTTGGTCTGTGTGGGTGTACGTGGGCCGTGTGTGGAGTAGTACTACACATTCAACCCTATCCGAAACTGGAAATAGTCTAAGGTCATGTTACGATCTTAAAAGATAGGTCTCAATCATGTTATTGTGTGATTGCATTAATAACCCCAATAGTGGATTGACTTACTGAGTATTTCTTAAAATACTCAAGTCACGTACTATCTTATATTTCTCAGATAAAGGTAAAGCTCCCTACACGGATGACGGTGAATGCTGGAAAGGGAATGGAAGTCAAGAAAGGTCAAGATATGGCAGTAGTATGCTTGGTTTTAAGCATAGTGTTACATTTAGTAGTTAATTGGTGGTTTTCTTTATATTTCATGATTAAAAGACTGTTATTTCAAACTTCTTGTTTTTTTAATTAAATGTATAAGTTCATGACTACATTTTTAAGTGTTTATTATAAATTTCTGCATATGTATTTAAGACATGCACGTGGTGAATCACTAATTTAGAATAGGAAAATTAAGGGAGTTACACGACGGTTAACAAGTAATTTAGTTGTTTGTAGAGTTTAGCAAGCTCAAGTTGACTTGTACGACATTAATTTGTGGCAGGCGGTCTCGCTCCTGACATAATATCAATCTCATGATCTATCTACCCATGTGAAGATAAATGCTTTTTCTCACTTTTTATTCTTGGGTCCCGGTGTTCTTATAGTGGTCATGAGGTTTCTGTTGGAGTGAGCTCTTGAGCTCCCCTCTTCGAATACGACAATGGCAGCGAGCGTAGATATTCTTTCTCAACTTTAGTACCGACATCATTTTCATTGCTCTTGGTTTATGGGTGTTTGTCTAAATAGTCGTCTGATTGGACCCCATTACTACTAAACATTTTAATAGGGGCATCAGAATGACTTTGTGTTCTAATAGGACGTCCATCCCTAACACAATTTTGAAGTCATCCATCTTGACTATGACAAAGTCGATTTGTCCATACCAAGTCAACAGCTTGATCGGACTTATCTTTGCAGCTCCTAATTTAGTGATGTCAAAGGATGACTATATTTTAAAGTGTTTATTATAAATTTCTACATAGAGACACGTTCTCTGAAGCATATGTAATTAAGACTGTGATATTCAAGCATTTTGCTTCGGTCTCTGTCATGAAGTAGTTGTGGGTGGCTCCCAAGTAAATAATGGTATTCCCAGCCACTCTGTGATTATCTCGCGTATTTTTTGCTTGCCATTTGGATAGGATGGTTATTTAAATATGTCAAGTGAATGAAAATAACAATCCATCGGGTCTTCAGTGCATACTTTCTCTCTCTCTGTTAGTCTTCCATTATTTTCTTTCTTCCAACAAATTTCCTTCGGCCGTTTTTATNCATAAATGTGTATTTCAGGTGAGTCTTTGTAGGAGTTATTTATAGGATTTATTCAGTTTAAATAGAAGCCTCACACTTGTCAAAACATAGCCACAGTAAAGCAATTCATTATTTTAGTTGTCTCTGTATTATCTTCTTTTGAGTAATAATAATTTCATATTTATTCACACCTTTGAGTGTGAGATATTGTGACAGTTGGTACGATTTGATATTATTACTCAACGAGATGAATGGTGGAAGTGCTTCTATAGGTGTAGCTATGGAAAAACTTGTTGGCAATAATTACAATTATTGGAAGTTATGTATGGAAGCTTATCTACAGGGACAAAATTTGTGGGATTTAATTGAAGGTGATGACACAGAAATTCCAGCCGACACTCCACATAATGCTGAATTACGCCGGAAATGGAAGATCAAATGTGGAAAAGCCTTATTTGTTAGGATCGCACGACAACGCACACGCTCGATCTAGATGATCACAAAGAAAAGGATAGAGAGAATTGCAAGGAGAACTNCAGTGGCATAACATTGCGGATGAGCCAACTTTATCAAAAGCCAAGTTGAATAGCTCAAGTGGTTAGAACGTCGGCCTAACAATACACACATTGTGGGGTGCATCCCGAGCAGGCTCGCTCACTCCTCCACGCCGCCGTCGAGTGTCGGCTTCTCCATCACCGCCACTAAGAGGCCGACACCGCGAAGAGGGACCTCGAGTTGTCATCGAGCGAGTGATCAGGGAGACGACCGCCTGTGCAGTACCCAATGCTGACGAGGTCCAACTACAACGAGTGGGCCTTGTTGATGCGCGTCAACCTACAGGCGCAAGGGTTGTGACACGCTATCGAGCCAGAGGAAGGAGAAACGATCCAGTACTCGGAGGATCGGCTGGCGTTCGCAGCCATATTACGGTCTGTACCTGCAGAGATGTTGGCGTCTCTCAGGGAATCAAATCCCGTCGGGTTGGTGTGTAGCGAGTGCGGGAATCCAACATCGAGCAGCTGCGGAAGGAGCTCTCGAAGATCCGCTTTAAGGACGGTGAATCCGTCGATGACTTTTCAATGCGGATCACAGGACTCGCCAATAGCATCACCACTCTCGGTGGGAGCATCAACGAGACAGAAATCGTGAAGAAGATGCTGCAGGTCGCCCCCNGGCGTTATCTTATTCGTGGATTACGAAAAGAATTTATGTCCTTTGTTTCCTCGATACAAGGGTGGGAAAATCAGCCTACGGTAATTGAACTGGAGAATCTTCTTTCAAANTCACGATTTCAATCGAGACATTACTTGACGTGAACGACCTAACGGTAGAAGAGGTGACCGAAAGACTGCGCAACGTCGAGCAGCGGAAGAAGAATTCCGCTTCAGCTGTCGACAAGGAGGGTCATCTACTCCTCACTGAGGAGGAATGACTTGCACACCTAAAACTCTGCGTCAACACCAACGAGAGTAACGGGTTGTCAGAATTAGTGCAGCTTATTGTTAGATGGAATTAGTCAAGTTGTTAAGCTATTCATNCAACCAATGGGAAACAATTCAAAAGTGAGAAGTCGTCAAAGAAGCCATTTAAAGCTTGTTACAAGTGTGGGAAAATCTGGCCATTTTAAATGAGATTGTCGGGTGAAAGTGATGTGTCATCGTTGCGGAAAGTCAGACCATATTAAGCCAAATTGTCAAGTTAAAATGCAGGAATCAGAAGCAAATGTTTTACATGAAAGTAAAAGTTCTTCAGATCCAATTTGGGAACATTGTTTAACTACTAAGGTTCTTGATCAGCCAACAAATGTGACCCCAGCTGTACATCAAGATGGTGTTTCTGCAAGTGCTCATGCCTTTATAGACTACAATGAAGAATGGATCGTTGACTCTGGATGTTCTCATCATGCAACTGGAAACGAAACTCTTCTATCAGATGTTTGTCCACATTTTCAAAAGAAGATCATTATGACAGTCGATAATTCAATGCATCCTATGACGAAAGAAGGAGATTTGAATAATGGGAGTGTTCTANGTCAAGGTTGTACAGTGAAGCTAAAGGAATTTCAAAATGGAAAAATGCAATGATGGAAGAAATTTCAGCCCTACGAAAAAATGACACCTGTGAGCTTGTACCAAAGCCTCATGATGCNTAATGGGAGTGTTCTACTCAAAGACGTTTATCATGTTCCGGGTTAAAAAAAAAAGAACCTTGCTTCTGTATCACGAATAACAGATTCAGGAAGGTATGTTCTTTTTGGTNCTGATTTAATTACTTGTAAGTGAGTTTACAAGGTGAAGAAAAAAGCTGATGGTAGAATTGATAGANACGCTTAAATATTATCTAATGTGAAACATGTTGCTACTGATGTTATGTTATGTGGAAAAAGAAAAGAATCTTTGTATGTTTTATCAGCTAGTGATGAATATATCAGAAAAGTTGGTCATAATGCAAGCTCAACTCTTTGGCATGCTCATTTGGGTCATGTGAGTTTTCAGTTGTTGCAGAAAATATCCACAANCTTACTTAAGAAGCCATTATACGGACTCAAACAAGCTCCTTGTGCTTGGTTTGATAAGATTGCTCNAGAAAAGTTGGTCATAATGCAAGCTCAACTCTTTGGCATGCTCATTTGGGTCATGTGAGTTTTCAGTTGTTGCAGAAAATATCCACAAAACAACTTCTTGATGGTGTCCCTGTCTTTAAAGATATTCAGCAAGATGAGATTTGTCCNAGCGATGAAATCAGTAGTCTTCAAGATGCCTTGTCTGTTTGTTTTGAAATGAAAAGATCAGGTGAAGCTGATTGTTTTCTTGGTTTAAAAATTAAGAACAGTGATATGGTTATTTTCTGTCTAAAAAAGGATATGCATCAAGTTTATTGAAGAGGTTTCGTATGGNACAGCTTCAACAGGATTAGAATTGATTCATTCTAATCTTTTGGGACCGACGCGAACAGCAAGCTATTCCGGCTTTCATTACGTGATGGTGTTTGTGGATGATTTCTCTCACTTCAGTTAGGTATACTTCTTAGAACACAAAAGTGAAGTTTTTTCAAAATTTATTCAGTTTAAGCATGCTGTAGAAAAAAAATTTGATTTGAAAATCAAGTGCTTGCGCATGGGGAATATCTTTCAAATGATTTTATGGAATACTGTAAGGANGAAACCAAATCTAAAATTAGCTAGGAATGAAGGGAAGTCATTAGCATATGCCACATTCTTTCGTCAACTTGTTGGTAGTTTATTCTATTTAACTATCACAAGGCTAGTTGTGTCNATTTGTCCAGAAACCCCGCAACAAAATGAGGTGGCTGAGCATAAATTAGCTCATCTTACATCAATTTGCTTGTCTTGGCTGCATGCGNGTTGTGTCTCAATTTCTGGATCAACCACATGAGACTCATTTAATTGCAGCAAAAAGATTCTTTGTTACATCAAGGGCACTTTAAATTATGGATTAATGTATGAGAAATGAAAGTCATTTTTATTGAGTGGTTTGATGGATGCTGATTGGGCTGGTGACGTGAACGATAGACGCTCCACAACAGGTTTGTGTTTTACAGCAGACTCTGCTGCAATTTCATGGTGCAGTAAAAAAGCAAAGTACCGTTGCTTTGTCAAGTTGTGAAGCTGAATATGTACCTGCTACAATGGCTACTCAAGAATGCTTGTGGCTCAGAAGGCTTATTCAAGAAATGGTGACTACTCTCAATCAGCCAATTCAAATCAATTGTGATAATGAAAGTGCAATAAAACTCGCTGGAAATCCGGCGTTTCATGCTCGTTCGAAACATATTGAAACTCATTATCATTTTGTTCGAGAGAAAGTATTATCGCAGGATGTTGAATTGCAGAAAATACATACTAATAAGCATATTCACCAAGACACTTGCCAAAGTGAAGTTTGAAGCTTTTCGTAAGTCTCTCGGAGTTATTAAGAAATAAGCTTGCACTAAGTGATAGGGGTGTACATTCAACCCGGCAACCCGACAACCCGGACCAACCCAACCCGAACTATAAGGGTTGGGTTGGGTTGGATTAGCATTTCGGGTAGGGTTGGGTTCATTTTTCTGAACCCAAACTGAATCGGTTCAGTTTCGGGTTCATGGGCAAAACACTCGGGTTGACCCGAGCCAAATAAAATATATAAAAGTATTAGGAAGATTTTTTCATATTAATGGGTTTGCCAGAGTGATACTGAGGTTATTCTAACAACATTTACGCTTGAGTTCGAATAATGTATGTTAATTATTAATATATAAAAACTATTAATACATTTTATATTATTTTAAAATATATTATTTATTATAATAATACAAAGATTTAATAATTATAATCTATATGTACTATTCATAAATTCTATACGTACTACTCATAAATTAATTTTTTTTATTGTTTATTTAATTTCATGATCTACCGTTGTATTTTTGTTACTTTAACCAGTTCTCAAGAAATGTCGGTATTTAGTTGTCTTTAGTTTGATGACAATATTGAACTATGTTAATATATTACAATTTTCGCTCGTTATTTTTTATTGAATTTTTTTTTTGTTTTT